>NC_057796.1:138538566-138561303 GCF_018294505.1 Triticum aestivum | reverse complement strand
CGGTTTCTGGGTGAAAATTGAACCACCAGCGACGTGTGTTTAACAGTGATGGGTGTAGGATAGCGCCTGCCACCTGAAAATCGAGAAGTTGTGGTGGGCGGTCCATAGCAACTACCATTGCTAAGATGAACTCCTTTTGGAGGATACCGCAATTTCAGCTGTGGCGGGAAGGAAGGCCCGCCCACCATAGTTGGCCGACCGAGAAGTGGCAGTCGGTTTTGCCTGCCCACCACTATTAGGTTTCAACACGCGGCCAAATCTGAAAAGGCTTACCTATGGCGGGCTCCTTTTTCTGCCCGGCACAACTTACTATGTAGCAGTGGCGGCCATGTATTATCACCCGCCACTGCTGTATTTCCAAATTAGCTGTGGCGGTTGATACACTGTGTTGGCCACTCACTTATGTTCACCTATTAGCCCTTTCCCAGTAGTATTGGGTTGTCTGCTACAACCCTTTGTGAGTTCAGCCCGGGAACAAGTCTAATTTCCTAAGGCATCGATCCCCGGTGGAAGAAGAACATGAAGTAGAACACACAAGAACTACCTAGGTTCGGCCCACCGTCATGGTGTAATACCCTACTCCTGCTCTGATTTGATATTTCTCTGAGAGTTGGCTACAATGTATATGTTGTGTTGTGAATCGGTCCGACCTAAAGGTAGTAGCCCTCTACCACTTATACTACTCCGAGGGTCTCTATCTCCCCCACGGGCTCTCATTGGTCTGGTGTAAACAAAGGAAAGGGTAGAGAAGTTAGTACATGCGTGGGTGGTGACTTGTGGCACACCTATCTATGCAGGAATGATGGTTGCCAGAGCAGCGCTTTGGTCTGTGGATAACCAGCTGTATCCCCGCTCAAATAGAGCAGGTGGCTTGGGGCACTATTTTTGTAGCCGTGTATGGAGCAAGTGAATCTTAGGGTGCCACTATTGATGACATCGCCTTGGCAGAGCCCATGTGTCGTGGACGATTCTGACTCGTCCTCTCATAGCATGTTGGCACGGGCTGCAGTGGAGAAGGCATGAGCCACATTTAATGCCTCTGACAATGATATTCTCGTCCCCGATGAGGAGATGGGCTGTGTTGTGGAAATGCTTTTGAGAAGCCCATGAATCGCCCAACACTATTTCTGGATGGCACGTGCTTCAAACATATGGACTTCAAAACTTCGGCAGCGTTGTTCTAGGAATGGTCTTGTATTGGGTGAACAATCAAGCCCTAGGTCCGTAGGCTTGTGGTACCCCGGTTCCTATTGCACCGAGAATAGGCCCCGGGCCCATCTTCATTTGTGTTGGTCAACGTTCATGAGGAGGGAGATGGGGCCTAATAGCACTGATGGCTTGATGCATGACAGCTTGCATTGCCTTATGGGGACTAGCAATTAAAGTGGATCATGAATAACCTATTCCATTCCAAAGACACCCCTAGTCTCCCGCCCTCTGCCTGGATACAGCACAATGATGGCGTGCACAAGGCCATCCTGGAGGGCCTGCCCAGAGTGCGATAGGTGGGGGGGTCATGGCCAAGGGTGCGGGCGATGTCGACCGCTTGAATCCATTGTTGCAGTTGTTGAGCCCCACCGGTCCTAGCTCCAGCGAAGCCATGGCGGCGGCGGAGGAGGAAACTAATGGGGAGGAAGATGATGTCGCTGAAGGTTCTTCCTTGGCTCTACCTGCACAGGTTGCGCCCCCACCAATCGATAGTAAGAGGGGGTCGTTCCGACGGTGAACTCGGAGCACGTCAGGGGTGCTCGGCGGCAGCATTGAATGGTCACCGCCGGCTTGAACGAGTAAGTATCTTGCTTGAGTTGATCCATGCCCCCACTTCTACCATAGGGGTAATTCATTTTTAACCCCCTTCTTGCGGATGGTCCAGGGGGCTCGCCGGACGAGGTTGTGGAGGTGGCCCCGCCTCGGGCCGCCGGCAGCGTTGCCGAAGCGCCTGCAAAAGGATCTATGACCCCAGCATGGGCTCCAACCCAAATTATAAGGGAAAGGCCGGATGGCGAGGAGGGAGCTTCTGCGAGCTGGACGGTGGTAAGCGGGCGGCCGACACCTTCAGTTCCCTCCTTCTAGAGAGGCCCGCTGAAGAGGCAATGGCACACCAAGGATGAGTAAGTAGTTGTTTAGGATTTTGGTGCTGTGCTATACCTCTGTTCCCGCTCCTCCTTCTTGACTGGTGCGCAGCCCATCATCCGCCAACTGTCCCTCAGCCAAGAAGACCAGGTGGTCAGTGGCAAACAACAACTCTAGGAAGGGTGAAAGCTTGGTCCTGAATGACTCTGGTTTGGATGAGGAACCTTCTACAATGGAGAAATCACCTGAGAAGACGATGGCGGCGGCTACTAGGCCTACACAAGTCCTCTACTCGATGTTCTCACTCCCTTGGTGGATGTGCCGCCAGGGGAAGTCAGTGTTGCCCACCTAGAGCAGGAGAACATCATTCTGGGGGCAGCACGGAGGAGAGCGTGGATTCAGGGCTTGTTGGGTTGAAGGATCCACCCAAACCTAGGACCTCACCGCGGTTGCGGCTGACGGCAAGGTGGACCTGGCCATAGTGAATGATCCTGTCATGGTGTTGTCATGACAGATGTCCTCGTGAAAGAACTTAGTCATGAGGCCATCATTATGAGGTAGTAGCTTGAATGGGGTTGATCGAAATCGAGAGACAAAGGTTTACCCAGGTTCGGCCCCTCATAGTGGAGGTAAAGGCCTACTCCTACTTGATTGATTATTGCGTAGGATCTCGATTACAAGGGTGCAACTTGGCTATCCTAGTACCAGAGAGCTTGTAACCTAAAACTTTCTGCCTCATGTGCTCCCCTTTATATACAGGTCAAGGCCTTGGGCTTAACAGAGTCCGGGACATAATACGACTTGTACCCTAATCAGTTTCCTACTTATCTTACATCCCAAATAAAGGAACTACGGCATCCTTCGGTGAGCCGCCGCCTCAGGTGCTGGGCCATGAGCCGGCCCACTCTATGAGTCGCCCCATGGGCCTCGAGGTCTTGATAACCACAACCCATGTTAAGTTTTACTCTTCAGGACGCCACCGTATAACCCGGCCCCGAATGGGCATGTCATACCGTGGGGCTATATCCCCAACATTAGCCCCAGATTGACTTGGATTCATCCATGTTAATCTTCGGACTGATAATAATTCTGGGTCATCTTCTCCTTTGAACCCGCATCGTGGCCGGGACATATGTTCCGGGTTATGATACTTCCACACTTGACATTTTCTACCTCTTTTAAAAATATGACGCCACCTTCCTGAATTTCCTAAGCCCAAGTGTGACATCACAACGAATCTTTTGTGCATATCTGTCACGACCAAAAATCGAGGCATCCCTTACTCGAAAAATTACTGTGCCTCCTCTGTTTGCGTACCTGCCTTGTCTCCTTCTCTTCGCCTTATAAATATACCCCAAATGGGTTCAATTTTCACTTTTACAGCTTCGTCCCCCTGATCTTCTTCTTCCTCTCGCCAGAGCCCACTCACGACAAGAGCAACGCTGCACAGTTCTACGACCGCCTCCACTAGCAACCTCAACGCCATCTAGGTCACCGCCGGAGCCCTCAAGAATGCTTCAACCAGTCAACGCCGCTTCCAGGTATGTTCAGACCTTTTTCTTTAGATCTGCAACACTCCACCTTCTCATTTAGTTCATCGGCGTTTGTCAGTGTTCATCGGTTCATACCACCATTGTCTGCTATTAGATCTAGATTCAAGTGAAGTATCCATAGAAATACTCCATTTGTGAAAGCAGCGCCATTTTTGCATCTGGAGAAGTCACATCTTTGTTAGGTTCTGTCAATAGACCAGCCAATGCTTCCATTGTACACTTTAGGTTTAGTGAATATTTTCTTTTTGAACCATTTTGTAGATCTGTAGTTGCAACTGCTTCACCAAAAACTTGTTTCTACCAACACCTAGTAGAAAATCACAAAATCTCCAAATAGGATGAGTCGCCTTATAATTTATTGGCTCACCATTGCATGTTGTAGCTTGCATAACTTCATAGTCATAGTTGTCCTTTATCCAACCGGCTCAATATTTTGAGTAACTTGGCGACTCCTTAGCAATAGAATGAACGTGTTGACTCACCCCAAAATCATAGTAACCTCATTATTTCACTGGCTCATTACATAATCAACCTGGCGACTTATCGCCATGAAAATGATCCGCAATTCATATTTTACTTGTAGTTTTAACTCTTGAGCAAATCATCATGGCCAAGACTGACAAATTAAAGACTGATAAGGCATGCAACTTGGTCCAATCTCAAGTCTCCACCCTCGTGCTTGATGATCTCGTGGGGCAGGGCCTACTGCCGGCTCAAGGAGTGATCAACTGGCGAGCGCCGGACGAGGAGATCTCTCCCCAACCTGACCAGGGAGAAGTGGTCATTTTCACAGATCACCTTCATAGGGGCTTCTCACCACCCGGGTCAAAATTCTTCCGGGATTTCCTTAACTTCTTCAACCTCCATCCTCGGGATATTGGCCCCAACTCTATGACCATTCTTTCCCAATTCCAAGTATTTTGCATGGTTTATCTTCAAATGGAGCTAACTATTCCTATCTTCAGGAAATTTTCTATTCAAACACCAGACCGAGTTTGCAGAAGGTCCTAGCATAGAGCTTGGTGGGGTTTCCGTTCAGAGGCGGAAGAACTGCCCTTTTCCAGAAGTCAAACTGGCGAGTCATCCGAAGGGATGGAACAAAACCTGGTTGTACTGCAAGAATAGCGCTCTTGACAGCGAAAACCCGTTGCTGCGTTACAGACTGGAACGGCTCAATGCAACCATTGCCTTTCCTGGTTGGCCTTCTAATGAAGAGCGACAACAAGTCACCCCTATTTATCCAAGGTTGTGAGCTTTAAGAGCAAACGGGCTCACTTGGGTAGACTTGACCCGGTGTTGGATAAGTTGGCGGCAGCGGTGGCGACCTTGCTAGGGTTTCAGGCGAGGAAGGGTGTGTGTGTGTGTGTGTGGAGGGGGGTGGGGGTGTGTTTGAGGAAATGACGTGGCTACTGAAAATTTTACTACGCAGGAGTCAAACGCGGGAGTGAAATGCGGGGGCTATTGAAAATTTGGATGATGGTGCATTGCACACGGTCCGGAAATAACAACCCTGTGTTATGAAACAGAAAAACCCTCAAGGCGAGCAGATATTTTCGAGGGATGCAGGCGGGAGCAGGAACAAGAAACATCACACACGGTCGAAACATAATAACTGTGTGTTATCAAACAGAAAAAAGCTACAAACGAGTAGATATATTTTAGAGGGGAAGCCACGTGGAGCCCAATGTACTGTGCGGATGTGCGTGACAGGGGCACTGGCATGGCACACGGTTGGTCTGAGTGAACCGTGTCTGTTGCATCATCCGACTTGTCTAATGTTCATTAATTTGGCGAAAAATGACGCGGGAGAGGGTCAGAACACGAACACACTTGCATGTGGACCAAATATTTGTATGAAAAGGGTGGTTTGATGTTCAAATCCCAAATGCAACTTCGATGTGGCACCTATCTCACAAAGCGCATGGTATTGCTTGCCCCCCTCGTGTCGGCAAGAAGGGAATCCTAAGCTATGAATGCATCCCCCCACGGATGTTCACCTAGCAAAGTGCGAAGTAGCAGCCCCCCACACATACACTTTTAGTCGGTGGGCCAGAGAGGCATCTCACCAAGATGGATCGTAAAACAGACCAAGAATAATCCACCTTGGTCATACAACCTCTCTCTTGTTGTTGGTCAAAGTGATGTCCGTCCATGCGACCCCAGAGATGGGCTAGCTCGCCAATAATCACGCAAGTAGCTAGTCCTCGAAGACAACCACTGCCTACGTGTGGCCCAAACATATGTAAGAAGAGGTGTGTTTGAATACACAATGGAACAACTTTGATGTGGCACCATGCTTTTGAAACACGAAATCCCCACACTGAGTGAGGGTTAGTTGACGATGCATATGTATGTCACACCACACTTCAAGCCGATGACGGGGATTCATGCATGCATGCATGCGTAGTATGCACTCAAACTTAATTCGGTCTGAATCTCACCATGACCTATACTACGATAACATGAACCAAAGGAAGAATCCGCCATGGTAACCTATCCTGTTGTCAGTCAAGGTGATCATGGATGTCCATGCAGGCCCATGAATATGTAGGCTTGTGGCCAATAACCACGCGAGGGAGTGTACCGTTCAAAGACAACCACTACAACATATGTATGGAGGTGATGCGTGCATGCATGTTTGAATACCATTTCACAACATTGATGTGGTGCCTGTGTCAAAAATCGTACAGTCCCCACACAGAGCGAGATCGGTTCATGACGTGTCGTGGTACTAGCCACTTTAACTCGATGGAAGGGATTCATGCGTACACATGCATGTGTGTGCTCAAACTGTATCATGTCATCGCAAGAGCATGACCTATATATACTGCATTAGAAACAAAAAAATAATCCCCTCCTAAGTCAAATTAACCTCTCTCGTTGTCAGGCAAAGTTGTGATGGACCAAGCGGGCCCACAGATGGAAAGCATCGATATCGCTGATAACCGCTTAAGTGGGTGCGAGAGGACAACCACCATCGCTTTGCATGTGGGACAAACATATGTTCAATACCGAAAATGCACAACTTTGACGTGGCACATGCCTCAAAAACAGTAAAGTCCCCACACAGAGCGAGGTTCATGAAGCGTACTACATATGATGGTCCCCTCCCCCCTATTGGACGCATACTATATGCTCCTACCATAATACAACCCAAAAAGAATCCTCCTTGATGGTGAAATTAATTAACCTCTCCCGATGTAGGTCAAAGTGATGTATGCATCGATGATGGACTCGTGGGCCCACAGATGGAAGCGTCACAGGTGAGTGTCCTAGGATAACTACCGCCTGCATGCATGTGACCCAAAGAGGTGTTGTGCGATGTTTGAATAGCCAATTTCACAACTTTGATGTGGCACGTGCCTCAGAAACCCAAAAGTCCCGACACTAAGTGAGGTGTACTTGTTCACGGACGCGTACGTATAGTATATATGCTAGTCCCCCCCACCTCTTCGACGCGTACTATATACTCCCACGGTAACACAAACAAAAAGATTCTACCTTGCCGGTCAAATTCACCTCTCTGCCGGCTATTCGTCAAAGTGATGGACGACGACCTCGCTAGCCCACAGAAAGCGTCACACGCGAGTATCGATTGTCATGTAGGACAACCATCAACTGCATTTGGCCAAAACATGTATGTATGAAGGGGTTGTGTACAGTTTTAAATAACGAATTCATGACTCTGATGTGGCACCTGTCGGTGTCAAAACCGGCAGATCTCGGGTAGGGGGTCCCAAGGTGTGTGTCTAGGGATCGATGGTAACAACGGACAATAAGGACACAACGTTTACCCATGTTCTGGCCCTCTTAAAGGAGGTAAAACCCTACGTCATGCTTGATTGTATTCGAAGTGTATAGGGGTTACAAGAGTTGATCTACCTCGAGATCGTAATGGCTAAACCGTAGCTGTCTGGCCTATGAATGTTCTGGTAGCCTCTACAGACTAAACCCTCCGGTTTATATACACATGGGAGGGCCCTAGAGTTGTACAGAGTCGGTTTACAGAGGAAGGAAAGGGTATATCCGGACACCAAACTTGCCGTCCATGCATACGGGAGTCCTACCCAGACACGGTGGATAGTCTTCTGCCTTATCTTCAAGGCCCATTAGTCCAGCCTATATCGAATAGACCGGACACCCGAGGACCCCCTAATCCAGGACTCCCTCAGTAGCCCCTGAACCAGCCTTTGATGACGATGTGTTTGGCACGTGGATTATCTTCGACATTACAAGGCGGGTTCTTTATCCTGAATACTTTAAGTTAACTTCCTGCATAAAGGAACTGTATCCGGCTGTGCATAATCAACACAATCCTTAGCCACGAAGGCAAGATGTACAATAAAACAGTGCCTTTCACTGACAACTTTTTCGGTGAAGCGTCGCACTTGGCTCTTTAACATTTCGAGCCATTTTCACGCCCTTCTTTTCGTGTTTCGAGGCTCGGCCTTCATTGGCACATCTTGTCAAAACGGAGATCGTGCTCGCCCATTACGGGATTCTCATCAATACAGTTTGGGTAATCCAATCGATCCTTATGCACGATCTCTTTGGGAACGGGCGAGGTTTAAGGCTTGAGAAGGGGACGTTTGGTATTTTCATCGTCTATAAGAGGATAAAGATCCCTCCTTTTTTCCCCACGCCTTCTTCTAGCTCCTGTCTTCCAACCTATAAGGTCTAGCGCCCAAAGCTTCGATCTTTCCCACCACCGCCACCCTCCCCAGGCATGGCCGGGTCCGGTTCCAAGGGCAAGTGGGAGGCCTCCTCCATCATTGAGAAGGACATCAAGGATCTCCGGAGCGTGGGTTATCTATTGGTGGACATCGCGCACAGGCTCCCTGTCAAAGATCAGGTCATCCCTACTCCAGAGCCTAGTGAGAGGGTTGTGTTCACCCCCCATTTCCTCCGAGGGCTAGGTTTCCCCTCCACCCCTTTGTTCAGGGCCTCATGTTCTACTACGGGTTAGAATTCCATGATCTAGCCCGAAATTCCTTCCTCCACATATCGGCGTTCATCGTCGTGTGTGAGGCTCTCCTGTGCATTCCACCACACTTCGGCCGATGGCAATCTGAAGCCGAAGGTGGTCGACGTTTAGCATGCGGATTTCAGCGGGGCCATGGTAAGCAAGCTCCCTAATGCCGTCTGGCCCAAAGGGGCATTTGTGGAGAGGGCCAAGGTGTGGCAGCAGGAGTGGTTCTACACCACCGAGCCCCACGACACCAACTGGGCTACCACGCCTGACTTCAGATCCGGACCCCCATGAGGCTCACCTCCTGGACCGCCAAGGGCCTTGATTGGGGTCCATAGTGGAGGTGCACATGCTACAAAAATGCATCCCCAACATGATAGGCAAAAACACCGGTCTCACAAACGTGATTCAGGTGATGCTCTTCCGCCGCACTCTTCCTTGCCAACTCCGGGCCTCTCCCATGTGGGAGTTCAATCCGGAGGAGCCACGGACCCTGAAGCGCTTCTTCGGCACAATACACGAAGACATATGGAAGCAGCTCTTCAAGGCCCAAAAAATGTGGCCGAAGAAGACCGAGGACATCGGACTCGACATTGAGAACCCGGCCTCAGCGGTAAGCATAACTTTTCTGAAGACTCATCCGGTCAATATTTCAGATACAATGTAGATTACATTGCCTGCCTTCCGTACAGGGCTGGACGGCATAGGCGGAGCGGATCAATTGTCCGACACCGCTGCCTGAGAACCCAGACACACCCCAGCTAACAGAGATGCTGGTTCCGGTGCCCTATCAGGCGCCGGAGAAGAAGGTCAAGAATTAGAAGAAGGGCAAGGAGGCCAAGGGCAACCCTCGCCACAAAGGTCCTTTGGACACAGTGTCTGGAGAGACCGAAGCCCTCTCTTCCCACGAGGAAGACGAGGAGGTGGAAAGCGACTCCGCTCACAAGGGGAAGAAGAAGAAGCGGGCGGCCTCCGAAGAACCAGAGGGCAAGGCGCCCAAGAGAGGGAAGGTGACCCTCCCGGATAGTTCGGACTCAGAGTCCGAACTAGTCCCCAAGAGACCTCCCAGGGTGAAGCCCCTGGCCGAATCGTAAGTATTCAGAAACTTACTCATTTATCTTTGGTCTACCTGTTTTCATTATTTAAGTTATTTTGTCATTTGCCTTTCAGCCCTCCCCGCGAGCTCTCGCAGACTCCATTATTGGAGGGTAATCCTCTGTCACCCGAAATGGCAGAGAGTGACACGCCGCCGTGAGCCCCCTCGCCTATGACCATGGAGGACAACAAGGTGTTGTCCCGAAGGACCTCTCCTGGCCGAGGGGAGGCGAACGAGGCTGTCGAGAAGGCGCCCGAGGTTAATACCTCGGTCACCGAAGACCTAGGGGAGGCGACCCCTATGACAACCGATGATGGGGACCCCCAACTATCCGGGCTCCAGCCGAACACCTGTTCGGAGACCAACACGGCTCCGGGATCGGATAAGCAGGACCCCTTCAAAAGAGGGGGAGGAGCATTGGCTCCATTGGCGGCCTCCACTAATTCGGAGGCACCTAATGCTCTGGAGGAAGCACTACAGTGTGCTTCCATCGTGGCGGAGCACTGCATGTAGTGGAGAAGGTTCAGTCTGCTAAGAGCGGACTGAACGAAGCCTTCACCAGCCTACTGACAGGCTTCGAGGTATGCGACGTAATGTTCTAAGCACTTTTTCATATAGAGGAATATACCTGTGTATAGCCAGTAGCCCCTAAGGCCCTGTCCTGTTTTGAAAAGAAACCGGACAGAGGATCCACATAGTATTCGGGAATGTTGACATGCTGCTCTGTTATTGTAAGAGGCTTCCCTGTTGGCAGCAACCGCCCAGGCCGCAAAAGTTTACGAACTCAATCGGAAGATTCATGTGGCTCATGAGGAGATCGACCGCATTAACAAGCGGTTCGACGAGACGTAAGGTATGTGCAATGTTGAAAGTTTTATTTTATATCAAAAGTGATATGCATATTTAGAGATTAACTCATGGAATACTTTGATTATAATCACAGCCGGCGCAGCCGAGGTCGAGACCCTCAAAGGCGCCCTCGCCCAGGCCAAGAAAGAGGTGGAGGCGAATAAGGCAGTCGCTGACAAGGTGGCTGCTGAACTGAAGACCGAGCAAGCTGCCCACCGCCAACACGAAGCTCGGGTGGCCGAAGTGGAGCAGGAGCTGAAGGATGCCATCAGCAAGTGCGAAACTTTGGAGCAGAAGTCTTCAGACCAGTCAATCGAGCTCGCCAATGCTCTCAATGATGGCAAAGAGGCCCGGATCGAGTCCCGGAGTGCTCGTGAAGAGATCCACCAGGCAAGGCAGATAGCGGCTGGTAAGGACTTTCTTTTGCAGAGTATCTTTGGAGGTCATAGGTATGCGTTGCTCACCTGAGTGTGGAGTTCTCCAGGCGCGTTTGCGGATCTTTCGAGGAGTGCCGCCGATGCCGCATAGTTCTTCCGAGCCCAGGAGGGGAACTCGGCCGAGAAGCTGTTCTGGTCGCAATATCTCACGCTGGAACACCTGACGCCTCTGAATGGCCAGCTGAAGCAGCTGACAGAGCTACATAGGGTGGCAGGCCTAGCCATGAAGGATCTAATAATCCAACTCTGGCCGGCAGAGCCGATTCCTAGAAGCTACTTCGGTTTGGTGAAGCGGCTTATCAATGTGCGGCCCCGGATTGATGCTATAAAGCGTTCGGCCTGTATAGAGGGTGCCCGGATGGCCTTCGCCCGCGTCAAGATGCAATGGGCGAAGATGAAGGCCACCGAAGTGGCGACCGCACGTAAGCCAGAGAGGTACTTTGAGGATGTCCTAGAAGGGGCCCGAATAGTAGAGGGCAAATGTTCTTAGGACGTAATATTTGATTAGATGTATTCGGGTTGTAAAAACTATGTGATGAACTCATGCTGTGATATATCTATGCTTGTGCCTTTTGTTTCAAGCGATTTTTCCTCCCGTGCGTCCGTTTATCATTATATTTCTGAAAGTTGCCAGTCGTCGGCTTCAGCCCCCATGTAGATGCTACAGGGGTGTTCGACATAACACGTGACCACGCTTTATCCAACGTCTTGGTCCATAAAGGAGGTTCCCGCGAGGTGAACCAGGCAATCGGACTATGCGGCTTTATTACTTTCACTTGGCCATAGGAGTTTGACTGTGGAGCTAAGCACTAGCCCCTTGTGTGTGTGCGGCTACTCGTACTGTGGTGCCTTTTTCACGCGGCTGGACGAAGACCAGCCCCTCGTATAACATGGAGTGAATCGCTAACGATTTGTAGTGTAATACTAAGTCCTCGGATCGCCGACCAGATCTCGCCTATCATGACGGTCAGTTTTCGGCTTTCTCTACTGAGGTACTTGACTGGAGGAACCAGAAATACAATCGCAGTAGTTCTCCCTTTACTACCTTAACCGAACGAGCGGAACGTAAGGTGGTAAGCACAGGAGCCAGGCAACCCAACTATAGACCAAAGACATGATTCAGAGCCGATGCATATAATGCAATATTCGGGACGCCGAAGAGTTCCCTATAGGTGTTTAGACTTGAAATGTGCAGGGACGAATACGGCCCCCGGTGTTAAGGCCGGACTACAGCACGTGTGGCGGTCTGAAGTAGGGAGGAAATACAGATGATAAAATAAATGAGTACCAAACAGAAGTGGTTATCAACTGCTTCCTTTGTGCCCTGATTAATACGTCGAGACGTGTTATTACAGATAATGCCATAAATATAGAGGCCATTTTACATGCCAGAAGTTTACACAAAGGAAAGGTTTACACAGGGCCTAAAAAGTAGTGGTTTGAAGATCCCAATGGTGCCCTGCCTCACGTCTGCGCCATTTCTCGTTGGCGAGAAATCCTTTGAGAGGAGGAGTTGATGGTCGTCTGCAAGAAAGAAGGACCTAGAAAAGAGCCCTTGTACAACTGTAGGGTAGGCAGGTTTTTAACGAACCTGCTGTGGGAAAATATTTAAGGTCTGAATAGGGTCAAGCCGTACTATAGACCTTTTCCACAGTGTGCCTCCGGCGCTGCCCAAGGTATTTAAAGAGCGTAATTATGTACGTGAGGTGCATATGCCGCAACATTATGGGGAGGTCCGCGGAGGCTAAACTGCTATTCCTGCTCTGGCTCCACCGGGCTATCGCATTGTAATGTGGATCGGACCCACTTAGCAAAGTCATGGGTCTTGATGACCGATGAGTTGTTCAGTTTGGTGAGGCCGCCCTGTATTTCGGCTGCTAGGGCCGTAGTGTGCTCCTCGGTACGGAGGGAGCGCTCCATGTTCCCATTGACTGTGATGACACCGCGAGGTCCGGGAATTTTAAGCTTCAGACAAGCATAGTGCGGGACTGCATTAAAGCGGGCAAAAGCCATTCGTCTGAGCAGTGCGTGATAACCACTTCGGAAAGGGGTGATGTCAAAGATCAAATCTTCACTTCAGAAGTTGTCTAGAGAGCCGAATACGACCTCCAGTGTTAAGGAGCCCGTGCAGCGGGCCTCCACGCCAGGTATCACTCCTTTAAAGGTAGTGTTGCTAGGCTTGATTCTTGACGGGTAGATACCCATCTTACGGATAATATCGGGGTAGATCAAGTTGAGGCTGCTGCCGCCGTGCATAAGGGCTCTAGTAAGATGGTATCCATCAATGATAGGATCGAGTACCAGGGCCGCCGAACGTCTGTGACGGTTACTGGTTGGGTGGTCCCTCTGATCAAAGGTGATCGGACAAGCCGACCATGGGTTGAATTTTGGGGTGATAGGCTCTACGGCGTAGACGTCCCTTAACGCGCGTTTGCGCTCCCTCTTAGGGATGTGGGTGACATAGATCATATTCACTATTTTCACCTCGGGGGGGAAACTGTTTCTGTCCCCCAGTGCACTGTGGGCGAGGCTCATCATCATCCTCGCTTGGCGGTCCTTTCCCCTTATGTTCGGCATTTAATTTATCGGCCTATTTAAAAACCCAACAGTTTCTGTTGGTGTGGTTGGCAGGCTTGTCGGTGGTGCCATGAATCTGGCAGGGTCGATCCAGTATCTTGTCCAAGTTGGATGGACCGTCCCTATTACTTTTGAATGGCTTTTTCCGCTGACCGGTTTTAGAGCCACTGAATCCGGCGTTTACTGCTGTATCCTCTGTTTCTTCGTGGTTGTTCTGATGCTTGTTTTTGTTGCGTCGTGGCCTTCCATTGCCATCGCGGGCCTCAGAAGTGCCAGGGTCGCTGGTACTGTTGCTTCTACGAGCCAACCAGCTATCTTCGCCCGCGCAGAAGCAGGTCATGAGTGTAGTAAGGGATGCCATGGTCTTCGGCTTTTCCTGACCGAGGTGCCGGGCAAGCCATTCGTCGTGGATGCTGTGCTTAAATGCTGCTAAGGCCTCGGCGTCCGGACAGTCCACAGTTTGGTTCTTTTTAATTAAGAACTGGTTCCAAAGTTTGCAAGCTGACTCTCCGGGTTGCTGGATTATGTGACTCAAGTCATCGGCATCCGGTGGCCGGACATAAGTGCCCTGAAAGTTGTCCCGAAAAGCATTGTCTAAGTCTTCCCAAC
This sequence comes from Triticum aestivum, assembly GCF_018294505.1. NCBI lineage: Eukaryota > Viridiplantae > Streptophyta > Magnoliopsida > Poales > Poaceae > Triticum > Triticum aestivum. The sequence continues at coordinate 138,547,140 of NC_057796.1, read as the reverse complement.
TTCCAATGGAGTTCTCTGGGAGGCTCTTCAACCAGTGCCGTGCTGGTCCTTTTAGCTTTAGAGGGAGGTACTTAGTTGCGTGGAGATCGTCTCCACGAGCCATGTGAATGTGGAGAAGAAAATCTTTAACCCATATAGCATGATCTGTAGTTCCATCGTATGGCTTGATGTTTACGGGTTTAAACCCTTCTGGAAACTGGTGCTGCATTACCTCATCGATAAAGCACATGGGGTGCACGGTACCTCTGTAACGGGCGACATCACGACGGAGTTCGGATGACATCTGTGTTCGGGGCTGACCCTGGATTTGGTTATGTCTGACGTGCTAGGCCTGATTGTCATCATCTCGTGCTGGAGCGCGTCCTCTTGATCCATAGATTGACCTGGTCTAGTCGGCTCTATTGGTCAGGTCCTGACGCAGGTCATAGGTATAGCCCGGAGCCATTGTCTCGTTGCCTCTACGGCGAGGGGGCGCGGGCTGGTATTCGGCATAATTGGTCGTTTTGTCCCATCCACGTGGTGGTCGGTCTGGTAGATCGGCATGATTGTATTTTGACGGTATGGGCACCAAGGCCTCCTCTTCGAATTGTGCCAGTAGCCTGTGCTTGGGATAGCTCTTTGTTTGGCGCTCAAAGCCATATCCTTCTTCGGCGGCAGGACCTTAGTCCATCTGTCGTTGAGCGTATCCTGTTCGGCTTGAATCTGCTGTTGTTTCTTTTCAGGTTTCGTGCAGTGGCGATTAGCCGTTGCTTGAAGCGTTCTTGTTCAAGGGGTTCCTCTGGCATGATGAAATCTTCGTTACCAAGGCTAATGTCCTCTTCGGAGGCCGATAAATAGTTACTATCTTCCGAATCCTTGTGATCGGCAAGTTCGTCGTGGTTGACTTGTGCCTCCTCCCACTCATCCTGCTCGAGCGCAATCTCAACGGGGTGGTCGGAGTCTTCGGCGTTGTCTGGAGTGTCATTATCTCCGGTGCCGATATTGCTTTCCCTCGCCCGACGCGATCGTGAGTGGCGCCGCTGACGTCTTTGTTTTGGTGGTTCATCGACGGGCTTATCCTCATCTGGGTCTTGAGTGCCATCGTCGTCCTTCTTCTCAGGCGTGTCCACCATGTATACATCATAAGTAGAAGTGGCCGTCCAACGCCCAGTGATAGGCGGGTTTTGATCTGGTTCGGCTTCGGCATCGTCGTCCATGCCATCGATGTGTTCGGAGGCGTAGTCTAGCATGTCGGTTAGGTCCTCGACAGTGGCTATTAAGTGGGTGGTGGGTGGGACGTAAAATTCCCTACTCTTAGCCCCTAGCTCGAGCTGGGCGTAGTTCGGAGGTGATACTTCCGTGATGGCGAGAGATCGCTTTAGGTCCAGTGTTTTGTATAAGAGCGAAGGATGGACAGGCATTTGACAATCTGCGGAGCTAGGTTTGGTAATAACCACTTGACCGAGCCTGATAGACGCAGACCTATCCTCATCTGGGTCTTGAGTGCCATCGTCGTCCTTCTTCTCAGGCATGTCCACCATGTATACATTGTAAGTAGAAGTGGCCTTCCAACGCCCAGTGATAGGCGGGTTTTGACCTGGTTCGGCTTCGGCATCGTTGTCCATGCCATCGATGTGTTTGGAGGCGTAGTCTAGCATGTTGGTTAGGTCCTCTGTCGGTGTTCTGGGAACGGGGGTCCCCAGACTTGCCTGCCTGCGGCCCACGGCGTGGCTAAGCCAGCAGGCCGTACGGCCCATCTTCATCAACAAGGCATCCATGACCCTCGCGAGACGGACGACGCAAGACCTCCTCAGGAGTGGCCTAGTTAGGAGGGCTCACGAGGAGCGGAGATATCAAGGCGGGGCAAACCTCACGAGGCTCTCGTGACGTAAACCATGACGATCGACACCAGGCGGGCGCCAGGGGGGCGCCAGCGTGCACAGCGTCCTTGTTTCCTCTTTGGTGCTAAGGAGGCCAGCACAGGCGAGGAGTACCGAGGCATCAGGCAAAGGTTGCCATATCGGTGCAACGAGACCAAGACCAGAAGGACGGCAAGACGGAGGTCATCGTGGAGCCCAAGACGGCGTCACCACCAGAGCCTTTCGTAGGCAAAGACCACTTTTGTCAGGATAGCTTCTACTAGCTGTCCCCCTTCAAATTTGCCCGCCGTTGTTGGCTCCCTTCCCGCTCAATATTTGGGGAGAGGACCAAGGCCTATATATGTAGAGCTAGCCACCAAAGTAGGGGGAGCTTTATCTGACCTTATCGAGTCCTCACCCGCACAAGTTCGACAAGCACAAGAGCGCCCCAACCTCAGGAGGTTGTTCTTCCCCTTGTACTGTTCATCACCAGCCCAAGAGGCAATCCACCACCACACACACTGGAGTAGGGTGTTACACCACAACGGTGGCCCGAACCAGTATAAATCTCGTGTCTTTTTGTGTTGCGAGTTTATCGAGTTTGTCCGCAAGATCTTAGAGAGCTAGGGCGTAGATCGGTAGGAGGGAAAGACTTCGCGCGCACCCAAGAGTTCGAACCTTAAGGGTTTGCCGGAACCCCACATCCGACATTTGGCGTGCCAGGTAGGGCTGCGCCATAGCTCCTCTCCACCAACCTACGCCCCGCGCCGCCGCACTTCGCCCGCATGGCAGGTGCCCCACCATCCACCTCTGCGGCCGACATCGACAGCGGGGCATCTGGGTACCGAGCCCTGGCCCCCGCCCTACGGCGGGTGCGGTGCCCGACCAAGTTCAAGCCAGAGATGCCGCCGCATTACGACGGCGCGGCAGACCCGTCGCCGTTCCTGCTGGTGTACGAGGAGGCTGTCCTCGAGGCCGGAGGTAACGACAAGATTATGGCCAACTGGTTCCCCATGGCCCTCGCTGGTGAGCCGCGCGCCTGGCTGCTCAACCACCCTAGATCCACGGTGGCGTCCTGGGGGGAGCTCCTCGACCTCTTCGCTGCCCGCTACGCGGTGCCGGCGCACCACGCAGTCGCGGCCCTGCTGGGCGGCTCTCAAGCACCGCCTTCAGATCGCCACGTCAAGCCGTTCCTCCGTCAGATCGGGGCAACCTCCAAGTGCCCGTGGGCTCCGCTGGGTTGGGCTGCGCCAGAGGCCGACCTCACTTTCGGCTCAGAAGACCACCCTGACTCCACCACCAGCTCGGGCATGCTCCCAATGCTCTGCACGCCCACCATCTGCAACGTGGCTGTTACCAAGACCCTCATCGATGGCGGTGCCGGCCTCAACTTGCTCTCCGTGGAAGCCTTCAGCCTTCTTCACGTATCGCTCGAGCGGCTCAGCCTCAGCAAGCCCTTCTCAAGAGTTGGTGGTGGAGCTGCCCACTCCCTGGGGCAGATCCGCCTCCCCGTCACCTTCGGCACACGCGACAACTACCGCACCGAGCTGGTGGACTTCGACGTTGCCCGCATCGGTCTCCCGTACAACGCCATCCTCGGATACCCAGCTCTCGCTCAGTTCATGGCGGTGACTCACCCGGCCTACAACCTCATGAAGATGCCTGGGAGCAAAGGTGTCCTCACCATCAAGGGGGACACTAAGGAGGCCATGACGGCACTCAGGCTTGCCTTCAACAGCAGCACAGCCCGCCGGCGCCGGTACCCCCGAGGCCAAGGAGGCCGCGCCTACCAAGAAGAAGCAGCTGTTCACCCAAGACAAGGCAGAAACAAAACAGGTGCCGATCAACGAGGACGGGTCTTCGGGAGCCACCTTTACCATAGGCGCCGGCCTTGACCCGGGTCAAGAGGAGGCCTTGGTGAGGTTCTTGCGCGCAAACAAGGAGATATTCGCATGGGAGCCCAATCAGCTGGTAGAGGTCCCGAGGGAGGTGATTCAGCATCACCTTAGGGTATGCCCCAACATACGCCCCGTGAAGCAGCGAGTGAGACGGCAGTCCACTGAGAAGCAGGCCTTCATCGTCCAGGAGACCCGCAAGCTGGAGGCGGCGGGTGCCATTCGCGAAGTTCGATATCCCGAATGGCTGGCAAACCCCGTCGTAGTGCCGAAGAAGGGCGGGAAGGAACGGATGTGCGTCGACTTAACCAACCTTAATAAAGCCTGCCCCCAAGATCCGTTCCCGCTCCCGCGCATCGACCAGATTGTTGACTCCACCGTCGAGTGCGACCTGTTGTGCTTCCTGGATGCGTTCTCAGGGTATCATCAGATCAAGATGGTGGTGGAAGATGTGGAGAAGACTGCCTTCCTGACACCATGTGGGGTGTACTGCTACACCTGCATGCCCTTCGGGCTGCGCAACGCGGGCGTGACTTTTCAGCGGCTGACGCACATCGCCCTAGGGCGGCAGCTCGGGAGAAACACAGAGGCCTACGTCGACGACATAGTGGTAAAGTCTCGCGAGGCGAGGACATTGATTCAAGACTTGGAGGACACCTTCGAGAGCCTGGGCCAAGTGAACTTGAGGCTTAACCCGGAGAAGTGCGTGTTCGGCATCCCCTCTGGCAAGCTGCTGGGATTCCTCGTATCCCACAGAGGGATGGAGGCGAACCCGGAGAAGATCAAGGCCATCGAGGACATGAGCCCACCACAGACCCTCAAAGAGATGCAGAAGCTAGTAGGGCGGGTGACCGCACTGGGGCGTTTCATCTCCAAGCTGGGAGAGCGCGCCCTACCCTTCTTCAAGCTCATGAAGAAGAAGGGCCCGTTCGAGTGGACCCCAGAGGCCGATCAAGCCTTCCAAGACCTCAAGGAATACCTTACCAGCCCTCCGGTGATGGTGGCACCGCGGCCTCTCGAGCCCCTAGTACTCTACCTTGCCGCCACCCCGTACTCCGCCAGCGCAGCGCTGGTGGTGGTTCGGGAGGAGCGAAAAGGCAAGGGCGCACTGTGCCAAGCCGGAGCTAAAGTGGTGCAAGGCGCAGCAAAGGCCTTAGCGACAGAAGAGCAAGCTCGGCAGGACAACGTAGCAGAAACTCCTGAAGGCAGTCAGGTCTCAGGAACCTCTCCACCTCAGGAGTTGCCCCAATCTCCGCAGGACCCGGGCCTCGACAGTGTGCCAGCCCTCGTTGAACACCCGGTGTACTTCGTCAACACCGTGCTGCGGGACGCAAGGGCACGCTACCCCATGCCTCAGAAACTCCTGCTCGCACTCTTGTTGGCCTCATGCAAGCTGCGACACTACTTCCAGGGCCACCCCATCAAGGTTGTCTCAGCCTACCCATTGGAGAGGGTGCTCAGGAGCCCCAACTCAGCCGGAAGGGATGCTAAGTGGAACATCAAGCTGCAAGCATTATAGTTGGAGTTCAGCACTACCAGGGTAATCAAGGGGGCCGCGCTCGCTGATTTTGTGGCAGAATGGACGGATGCCCCGACACTTGAGGAAGGCGAAGACCGGTCCACCTCACCAGGGAGAGAGGCTCCAGACGGCTGGGTCATGTATTTCGATGGCACCTTCGCGCACCAAGGCGCGTGGGCTGGAGCAGTGCTCATCTCGCCCACTCAGGACAAGCTCTACTACGCCGTGCAACTCTGCTTTCAGCACGGCGAGAAGGTCTCCAACAATATCGCAGAATACGAAGGCCTCATAGCTGGCTTGATGGCTGCGGCAGCTCTAGGGGTGAAGCGCGTAGCCGTCAGAGGCAACTCGCAGCTCCTCGTCAACTTATCCAACAAGGTATATGAGCCGAAGGACGAGCATATGGAGGCATACCTCGCGGAGGTGCGTAAGATGGAAAAGCAGTGCTCGGGCCTGGAGCTGCAGCACGTGCCCCGGGGCACCAACAAGGAAGCCGACGACATCACCAGGAGAGCATCCAAGCGGCAACCGCAAGATCCCGGTGTCTTTGAGGAGCGGTTCTTCAAGCCATCAGCTACACCACTGCTTTCAAGCACAACTCAGCCTCGGGAGGAGCTCTCACAGCCTCCAGCCACGGGAGCCCCAGCCTGTGGCCCGACCTCAGGAGCTCGGCTGCTCTTGGCACTCGAGCCCCAGGAGGAATGCTGGACCAAGGAATTCAAGGAGTACCTGATGCAAGGGACGCTGCCAGAGAAGGAACAGGACGCGGAGCGCGTGGCCCAGCAGGCCACGGCATACTGTATCCAAGACGGCGAGTTGTACAGGAAATGACCAAATGATGTCACGCTGCGCTGCATCTCCAGCGATCTAGGAAGGGAGTTGCTGGTTGACATACACGGTAGGGACTATGGGCACCATTCGTCGTCACGGACCCTCGTCGGCAAGGTATTCCGTAGTGGATTCTACTGGCCTACAACACTCAACGACGCAACCGAGCCGGTGAAGTCCTGTGAAGCTTGCTAATTCCACGCCAAGCAAATTCACCAGCCAGCTCAGGGCCTCCAGACCATCCCGCTCATGTGGCCGTTCGCGGTCTGGGGGCTGGACATCTTAGGCCCGTTCCCTCGGGCGCCAGGGGGCTACCGCTATCTCTACGTCGTCATTGACAAGTTCACCAAGTGGGCGGAAGTTGAAGCCGTCCACACCATCCCGGCCGGCTCTGCTGTCAAGTTCATCAAGGGCCTCGTGAGCCGCTTCGGGGTCCCCAACTGCATCATCACAGATAACGGCTCGTAGTTTACTAGTAACCTCTTCAAAACCTACTGTGCTAACCTTGGAATGCAGATCTGCTATGCTTCAGTGGCGCACCCCAGGAGCAATGGTCAGGCCGAACGCGCCAACGCGGAGGTCCTGAGGGGCCTCAAGACCAGGACCTTCAAGAAGAAGCTGGAGGCCTACGGCAGGGGCTGGCACGACGAGCTCCAGTCCGTGCTGTGGTCCATCCGCACCACCGCCACCAAGCCAACGGGCGAGACTCCATTCTTCCTCGTCTACGGAGCTGAAGCAGTCCTTCCTCACGAGGTCAAGCATCGCTCCGCACGGGTCCTGGCATTGGACGAAACGCAGCAGGACGCCACGCGGGGGATGGATCTCGTACTAGGGGAGGAACGCCGTCACGAAGCAGCATTGAGGGCGGCAAGGTACCAACAAGCGCTGCAGCGATACCACTGCCGCAACATCCGCTCCAGGATGCTCGAGACAGGTGACCTCGTCCTGAGGCGGGTCCTCTCCAGGGAAGGGCTGCATAAGCTTTCACCCATTTGGGAGGGCCCGTTCAAAGTCGTCCACATCTCCAGGCCTGGCGCCGTGCGCCTGGAGACACAGGACGGGATACCCATCCAGAACGCCTGGAACATCCAGCACCTCTGTATGTTCTACCCATGAAGCAAGGCCCAGAGCCTGTGAAGAAAGGCCCAGAGCCTGTGAAGAAGGCCCAGTGCCTGTGAAGAATCGCTGCCCGTGACACTCTCACGTAATAATGAGTGGGGCTGTACACGCCCCGGAGTCTCAGGAGCGCCGGCCTCAGGCCCTGGGGCTCCCTCCCACACCTAGTGGCAGCACTTAGCTCCGCGCTGGTGAGAAGACTTGAATACTAGATTAGGTGCCAGACGCGGCATTTCATTTGCTTTCCGTAGTTGGCCCGCTTTTCCTTAATCGAGTTTTCTTCTGGTGTTCCTTGCTGATTCGATTCCCTCGCTTCTTACCGCATTTTCCGACTCTGGTTCGCTCGTGTTCTCTCTCTCGCATACCCCGCGAGGGGGCTAGGCAGGTGCCCTCGCGAGCATTTTTCTTCTCTCTGCTTTCTCGCGAGCCACCCTCGTTCGAGCCCGAAAGCTGGCGCACCTCTCCTAATCCGTGCCCCTCGGGTACCGCGATACAAAGCGCCAGGTCGAGGCTTGGGTGAACGAATTTCTTGCAGTTACAGAGCAATCGCAGACCACTCGGTCAAGATGGACACAAGGAGATAAATGCCTCGTAAGGAGGAGGGCGCCCCGAACGCACCAGACTAAGTTATCTTTGCACAAAATAGCATCACGGCACTGAAACAACAAGCATAACATAACGGTTAATAATTTATGGTTTGATACACGCCCCTCCGGGCCCATACTGGTTTCATTTCGATGCAGGAAGAAAAAGGGAAACGTAACAAAAGCGGTGCTCGCCCCTGCAGCAGCTGACGGAGGCAGGGCCTTGGCGACATCCTGGGTCTAGTCGGCCCCTCCTCGCGCTTCACCGACGCGCGGTGACGAGACGACCCGCTACCACCTTCGAAGCGGGCGCGGCGGCTGATCAAGGCCGCCGCTGCTGGAACTGTCGCCAAGGGAGGAGTCACCATAGCCAGACGAGGCGCGGCCGACGGGTTCGTCCTCCTCCTTGTCCTGACCATCGCCAAGGCCTAGCACCTCCTCGCCGTCGTTCACCTCGGGGCAGCATCCGGCGCGGTGACCGTCTTCCCCGAACACCCTCACGAAGAGGGTCACGTCGCCGTCGAACTTGAAGTGGAGGGTGCATCGCCTGCCCAGGCCGCACGCACGGGCAAACGTCTGCCAACTGCGAGCCAGAGCTATGTTGCCCACAACAGAGACCTCGACCGCGACCCAAGAAGCCCGGCTGCAGCAACCGTCTACCTGCAACCAAAGCCCGCCAGGACCGGAGGCCGGCAGCTCGTCGGCGAAGAAGCGAGGGAGCTGGAGCCAGTTGCCGGCCGGATTCTCTGACCAGACAACAAACTCCGGCAACACCTCTGACGAATGGAACCGCG
>NC_057796.1:138517957-138538101 GCF_018294505.1 Triticum aestivum | reverse complement strand
CAACCACGGCGCGCCTCCTTTCGTCGACAGGACTGCCGCGACCAGAGCGACTCCTACCACGCATCGCAGCGCCGCCCCGGGAGCCGGGGGCCATGGCGGGGGTCACGACATGCTTGCGGGGATGGCCACGTCCTTGCTTGGGCGCCGGGGAGCCGGGCCCCTCCTGAGGGGCCTTGCCCTTCTCCGCAGCAGAGAACCTCTTCGCCGGCGCCATTGCAACTGGCGGTGGAGCTAGGAGGAAGAAGCAAACAAGCAAAGAAGAGATGGGCGATGGGGGCTCCGCCCCTCCCTATTTATAGCAAAGGAAGGCCAACCGGTGCCTCCCATGATCACAGGTAATGATGGTTTTCCTTGCATGTCGCAGGGACTTGTCAAGTCGTGTAGTTGCCAAGGCAGCATCGGGAAGCGGAGACGCCCACGTCCAATCAACCGCCACGCGTCAACCGAGGGCGTAGGCTTTGGGGGCCCGCGGTGCTCCGTACTTGACCCTTGGCTTCACCGCGAAGCCAAGCCCGAGCGCACCTTGAGCCCGGGGGCTACTGTCGGCGTTCTGGGAACGGGGTTCCCCAGACTTGCCTGCCTGCAGCCCACAGCGTGGCTAAGCCAGCAGGTCGTATGGCCCATCTTCATCAACAAGGCATCCAAGACCCTCGCGAGGCGGACGACGCAAGACCTCCTCAGGAGTGGCCTAGTCAGGCAGGCTCACAAGGAGCGGAGATATCAAGGCGGGGCAAACCTCATGAGGCTCTCGTGATTTGAGCCATGACGATCGACATCAGGCGGGCGCCAGGCGGGCGCCAGTGTGCACAGCGTCCTTGTTTCCTCTTTGGTGCTAAGGAGGCCAGCGGAGGCGAGGAGTACTGAGGCATCAGGCAAAGGTTGCCATATTGGTGCAACGAGACCAAGACCAGAAGGATGGCAAGACGGAGGTCATCATGGAGCCCAAGACGGCGTCACCACCAGAGCCTTTCACAGGCGAAGACCACTTTTGTCAGGATAGCTTGTACTAGCTGCCCCCCTTCAAATTTGCCCGCCGTTGTTGGCTCCCTTCCCGCTCAATATTTGGGGAGAGGACCAGGGCCAATATAAGTAGAGCTAGCCACCACAGTAGGGGGAGCTTGATCTGACCTGATCGAGTCCTCACCCGCACCCAGTTCGACAAGCACAAGAACACCCCAACCTCAGGAGGTTGTTCTTCCCCTTGTAGTGTTCATCACTAGCCCAAGAGGAAATCTACCACCACACACACTGGAGTAGGGTGTTACACCACAACGGTGGCCCGAACCAGTATAAATCTCATGTCTTTCTGTGTTGCGAGTTCGTTGAGTTCGTCCGCGAGATCTTAATGAGCTAGGGCGTAGATCGGTAGGAGGAAAAGACTTCGCGCGCACCCCAGAGTTCAAACCTTAAGGGTTTGCCGGAACCCCACATCCGACATCCTCGACAGTGGCTATTAAGTGGGTGGTGGGTGGGACATAAAATTCCCTACTCTCAGCCCCCAGCTCAAGCTGGGCGTAGTTCGGAGGTGATACTTCCGTGATGGCGAGAGATCACATTAGGTCCAGTGTTTCGTTTAAGAGCGAAGGCTGGACAGGCGTTTGAGGATCTGCGGAGCTAGGTTTGGTAATAACCACTTGACCGAGCCCGATAGACGCAGACCTCAAGAGTTCGGAATTTACGTCGAGAGGCGAATCAGGCTTCCCGATGAAGGGGAGAGCCCCGTTTGTGTCCGGGTCTGCCGATGACGTGATCACATCTGGGTCTCTGGCTGGAAGTTCCTTGATGGGAGAGAGTCCGGCGGGGTTCACGCTCCCGTCTTAGGAAAGAGTGATCCGCCCCAGATATAATGCCAGGGCGGGCATGAGGGTCGACCCTTCAACGGGATCTAATAATGGATCCGAAGGGACTTCTTCGTATGGGTGGGGAGCAGCGGCCGAGGTCGCGAACCCCTTGAAGATCAAATCTCCTCGGATATCGGCGATGTAGTTCAAACTTCCAAACCTGATCTGGTGACCAGGGGCATAGCTGTCGACCTGCTCAAGGTGACCGGTGGAGTGGGCACGTAGCATGAAGCCGTCAAACACAAAGAGTTGGCTAGGGAGAAAGGTCTCCCCGGAAACAACGTCGTTGTCGATGACGAGGCGAGCCATCGATTCTTCTGTCGACAACACAACGGAACTCTCAATGAAAGCACCAATGCCGGTGTCAAAACCAGCAGATCTCGGGTAGGGGGTCCCAAGGTGTGTGTCTAGGGATCAATGGTAACAGCGGATAATAGGGACATAGTGTTTACCCAGGTTCGGGCCCTCTTAAAGGAGGTAAAACCCTACGTCCTGCTTGATTGTATTCGAAGTGTATAGGGGTTACAAGAGTTGATCTACCTCGAGATCGTAATGACTAAACCCTAGCTGTCTAACCTATGAATGTTCTCATAGCCTCTACGAACTAAACCCTCCGGTTTATATACACACCGGAGGGGCCGAGGATTGTATAGAGGAAGGAAAGAGTGTATCCGGAGACCAAACTTGCCGTCCACACATATGCTAGTCCTACCCAGACATGGGGGATATTCTTCTTCCTTATCTTCACGGCCCATCAGTCCAGCCCATATCGAATAGACCGGACACCCGAGGACCCCCTAATCCCGGACTCCCTTAGCACCTGCCTCACAAAACGACCAACCCACATGGTGGCTCACGACTCGTAGTGTACTGCCAGCCAGCCGCCACCCTCCAGAAGCGTGCGCGCGCGCGCGCACACACACACACACACACCGCGAATCCACCGCAACTACGATGCATGTTAAATTATCCTGCGGTGAACATATGTTACCAAAGGAGGGACGTTTTAATTTTGAAAAAAACCAGAGATCATTAAGACGCTTTAGTACCTTGATTGGTTTTCTAGGGGTATAATGTGCAAAAATCAAATTTGAGCTACATGCACACGTGACAGTGCACCTAAATGGATTGAAAAAACACATGTGTCTCGCTGGGTGCATCTTTACTCTCCGTGCAAGAAATTTCAAACATTGAGAATCTTGATTTTTAAATTCTAGTACAACCAAAACTTATTTGAAATTCATGAAACTTATCGTGTTGTCATATGGACACCAATACAAAGTGAAATTGTACTTTTTTTGTCAAATTTGAGACCAGTTTTGATGTAATCTTTATCTTCTTACAAACAGGAGATTATTAATAATTGGGAACCAATATCCCAAACGGATTATTTATTCAAACCATGAGCGTTAGACCAACAATGGATACGTGCCATGCTTCATTTAAGCAATAAAGCGACATCATTAATCATCCAAATAGAAAAACAATATACGTGCCGCCATGCAACCCGTGTGCCATGCGAGCAGGCGTGACTTGACGGGACGCATGCGAGCAGTCCGCCGCACGAGCAGACCGGGAGGCGTGCGTGCAGGTGTGTGAATTGACGGGAGGCGTGCTCGCTGCGCAGTGTCATTGAGAGGCGTGCTATTAGCTCTGTGAAACAACGGTAGGTATGCCAGCAGTCCGGTGCGCAGGCTCATCGGGAGGCGAGCCAGTGGTTTGACGGCCGCCCGCATCTCTCCCACTACTCCATATTAATGGCGTGCCCGAGCAGCCGCACCCCCCATCCTCGCCACACACACAATTCTCTCTCTCCGCTTGCATCCTCGACGCTGGTCTCAGTCCTCAAAGCCGCCAGTGTATGAGAATGCCGCTGAAGTGCCCCATCAGAGGGACTGGCGACACCGGGGCTGCTGAAGCACCGGAGCACGGCGTGGAGATGGAGACAGAGGTTGTCGTCACCGCCAGCGAGGTATCGCTGCACCCTTATGGCGTCGAGCTTCCACGGCCGGAGGCGGAGGTCCAGACTGACTCCGATGACGACTCGGATGACGAACCCTGCGACGACTCCGACGACCACTCCGGCGACGACTCCGACGACGACGGACAACTGGTTAGTCATCTATACCCACTTATGAGTCAAATAGATCCTAGGGTTTCTCTGGTTACTCCTGCCTTCCCCTTTTTGGAATTGAAATCCTATGGTTATGTTCTCCCAATCCATGAAATCTGAGTAAGTTTCGTTAGATCCGTGTAGTGTATTGATTGTTTGAATGGTACAAGTGATAAGTGATTAGTTGTTTCATCTGTGCAAATGATTTCTGCTAGTAATCCGACTAGGGTTAGTGTTCGTGCTAATAATTCCTGGCCAGGACTTGATAATTGATTTTGAATGGCCTACGTCTATGTTTGTGCCATTATTTTCTTCAAGATTGATCTGTACATAGAAGACTAACAAGCATCATGGGTTTTAGGAGGTTCCCCATCCCCTAATTTTTTTGGTATTTCGTGTTCCATATCCATAACTAAAGATAGAGAACAACAAATAAAATCTACTTAGTGATAAAGCAAACAAGCACACACGAGAATATTCACCCCACGCTATTGCTCCCCGGCAACGGCGCTAGAAAAAGGTCTTAAGCACGTAAATAAAAACTAGGGGCTATTTAGATAAAGAAATAACTAAGTTAGTTTTAGTAGAGAGCTTTTTGTCACAAGAAAATTGCTTGTCCCTCGGCAATCGATAACTAGACCGGTAATCGTTATTGCAATTTTATATGAGGGAGAGGCATAAGCTAACATACTTTCTCTCCTTGGATCATATATGCACTTTTGATCGGAACTCTAGCAAACATCTGTAACTACTAAAGTTCATTAAGGTGAAACCCAACCATAGCATTGAAGTATCAAGTCCTCTATACTCCCATACGCAAGGAACCTACTTACCCGGGTCTGTGCTTCTGTCACTCTCGCCACCCACCATAAGAAAATCATGAACATATTGCAAACTCTACAGCGGGGAACGCTCACGCTTGCGCGACACGGAGAGCACCATAGGACAGCACCAATAATAAAAACATGCAACTCAAACCAATCATGATCATCAATCAACCCATAGGACAAAACGGATCTACTCGAACATCATAGGATAGCCATCATACATCATTGGGAAATAATATATAGCGTTCAGCACCATGTTTAAGTAGAGATTATAGTGGGGAGAAGAGGTGTTACACCGCTGCATAGAGGGGGAGAGAGTTGGTGATGACGGCGGCGAAGTTCTTGGTGTAGATCGTCGTCACAATGATTGCCACGCGGTGTTCCGGCGCCATCGGGAGAGAGGGGGAGAGAGCCCCCCACCTTCTTCTTCTTGCTTGACCTTCCCCCTAGATGGGAGAAGGGTTTCCCCTATGGTCCATGGCCTCCATGGCGGCGGAGGGGCAGGAGCGCTCCTCCGAGATTCGATCTCTCTCTCTGTTTCCTTCTTTTTCTGCGCTCCCACATTCTGGTCTTTCATCGTTTCTTAAATTCCCGGAGATCCTAAGTACGATTGGGCTGAAATTTTAACACGATTTTCATCCGGATATTAGCTTTCTTGTGCTAGAAGAAGGGCACTAACCTCCTTACAGGGTGGCCACAAGGGCCCAGGGCGTGCCCTACCCCCTGGGGCATGCCCCCTGCCTTGCCGCCGCCTCGGGCATCGTCTCGCGTTGATTCCACTTCCCAAAATTCACATATATTCCAAAAAAACTCCGTAAGTTTTTGTCCCATTTGGACTGTGTTTGATATGGATTTGATGCGAAACAAAAAAATGCAACAAACAGGAACTGGCACTGGGCACTAGATCAATATGTTAGTCCAACAAAATCATATAAATTGTTGCCAAAATTATGTAAAAGTTGTAGAATATTGGCATGGAACAATAAAAAATTATAGACACGACGGAGACGTATCAATCGTCCACTTCTATACGAAGACATCATGTCTTTCCCTTGGTCATTTGGATTTCGATCCGAGGACGGATCTTTTCCAAGGGGGAGGGGATGACGCAGAGCATCCTATGGACACCACCATGTCAAGAGTCCATTTGGCAAGTGACACGTGCCACATCTACTTCATGCATACAAAGGTGAATCATCTCATTTACACGTGTCCACTTGTACCCTTCGAACATAGGTGTGAGCGGAGCTACACATTCATCGAGGAGGAGTCCAAGCATAGGAGAGCAACTACACCATCCAAGTGGGAAGCCTGGAAGCAGAGAAGGAACCGTCAAAGAAGAAGGCAGAAGCTCCCTGGCGACCCCGTGCGCAGGGCCTCCCCAACTCCGTACCCACTGGCCTCCCAGGCTGCATGGTCCTGAAGACCCCGTGAACACGGGCGTGTACCATGCCCACGGGACCCCCGTGTCCACGGGCCTCACCGACTCTGTGCGCACGGGCTGAGTGTGTCAGGTTGCTGGAGACCCAGTGCGCACGGGCTCCACTTACCCCATGCACACCAGCACCCCCGTGTGTAGCTGCGGGCTTTGCCCATGTAATGTCCATTTCGCCCCTGCTTAGCCCTTCATCCCTAGGACTATATATACTCCACCTCCTCCATTTAGACTTAGCTAAGGATAGATCTAGACATTTGAGCTTAGCTCATGTACCTCTCCTTGTGGGATTCCTCTTGAGAGAGGCACACTCCATTGGAGTCCAAGACCCCCTTGTGTGGGAAGGATCTATCTAGATCATCAAGGCCTCATCTCCTCTTGGATTTGAGATGAACTTTACCATGTATCTTGTTTCCCTTTAATGGTTCTTGTACCTTGTGAATCTTGTGTGTTTGTTGGTCTAGTGGATGTGTGATTGGACTTGTTCTTGAGTGTTTTTCTTGTGATTTCCCCTCTCGTTCTTCATGTTCTTTGCGTTCTTCGTGGATCCCCCTCCAATTTGTGAAAGATCTCCACTTAGTGTCTCCACCCTACAACACCGTAGCTGATAACTTGTCTATGTTGTAAAATATTCTTAATGATCGACTACCTATTGACGATAGCTTCCCCGATGAACAACTAGCTGTCATAAATGCTTCTCGTAATACTTGTTGCATTAGTACGCGTCGATGCTATACAAACGGTTTTTAACCCTTTCCACGGCGCCATTTGGAACCGTCGCCTAGTGAGTGACGGTGATAGGGGGGGTCCTTCCCACACGGCCCAGAAACCATCGGGGATAGGGACCCTACAACACTCCTACTCGTTTCTGCTCGCATTGCCATCGCAGTCGGTATTCTGTGGTGCTACATTTATGATGTGCGGCCCATCACAAAAGGTTCACTATTATAGAACGTGTATGATGCGCGGCCCATCACAAACGGTTCACCATTAAGAAGATTAGCTAATCGTCGTACGAGTGTTGGACAGGATTACGAAACGTCGGACCGTCATAACATCGTCGTACATGACAACTATGGCACACACTGTTTTGTGGTGCAACGTTTACAATGCATACTTCATAAGAAACTGTTCATGGTTGTGAATCGTGTACGATAAGGCAACTATCACAAACGTTTAGTTTGCCCGCACCGTTTGTGATATTGTCTGACATCGCACATGCTTTGCAAACATCAACTGTGTGCATGCTTGCACACGTTTCCTCTCTGTGAACCGTGTCGGATTATGGTGTATATTGCAAACGTTTGTGTTTTACTAACCGTGTGTGCCGTAACGACCTGGAGAGCGTAATTTCACTATAATTTAATTGCTGCTAGTTCAAATTGTACCGGATTTGATTTTGAATATATGATATAGCTTTATTCATATCCATCAGGTTCAAACAACCAATGCATTATTCGATTCATAGGTACATATGTTCAAGAATTACATAAGAACCAAAGAAAGAATGATGAACCATAGTTGTATACTTGTACTATTAAAGACGGCAAAGAAAGAGGCGAAATACGTTCTGGTTGCTGAACAAGGTGAAGCGGAATGCCCATATTGTGCCCTTCTCCATGCAGAAGGCACACACGACTCTAGTCCATCCCCTTATGATGGTCGGTCGCCCATCCTTCACGCTCTTCATGAAAACATCTAGATAACCATCGTGTTCTGGTAGAAATACTTTAACCTTTGCATGCCCACCAATCATGTAGTTTGAGAGGTAATCTTGAGTAAACTGCTTTGGGAACCACTTCAAAGGAAAAATATTCAGACATTGTCATCATAACACAACTCATTATGGGCAATAAAAATAAGGCTGCAGAGTTCTTACTTACCATCCTGCAGTTTGCTGTTGTCTTGGGTAAAGTGTAAACAAATAGTTTCATTGCCATATTTTGATCCATTTTACTAACAATCTTTATCAGCTTCCTCACTTGATGCTGGTTCATCGATATCTCATTGCCCCATACGCAGAAAGGGTCGAAGAGTGGATCTTTACCAATGACATATGTACCTAAAAGCACCAAGTTAATATTAGAAGCTAAACAACAATTGCACAATGATGTAGTACAACACTCTTTTATAATACTCCCTTCGTTCCTAAATATTTGTCTTTCTAGCGATTTCAACAAGTGAATGCATACGGAGCAAAATGAGTGAATCTACACTCTAAAATATGTCTATATACATCCGTATGTGGTAGTACATTTGAAATCTCTAAAAAGATAAATATTTAGGAACGGAGGGAGTATCTTATAACATCCAATATACTCACATATTAGATGAATTAACATCTTATATTATGGGCCGGAAGGAGTTTAGTGCATTCTTACAAATTATCGGCTGATTAACTGCTGTTGTATCCATAGGTTACATTTAGTTTGAGCTAGTTCAGGCTCAAATAGCCCTACAGTATATCTAAACATGAGGGCTAGTTTGAGCTAGTTCCATCTATAACCCACCGAAAAAAACTATCCAACCCAACAGGTGCTAATTGGAGCTAGTTCTCCTAGTGCATTTATTGTCAACCTTACCCTGCCATCCAAACAACTCTTTGGATGGAGTTAGTTCAGGGTTAGTCATGAGGTAGAAACTAACGCTAACCTCTAGCTAAGTTGAGTATCCAAACAGGGCTGTGTTGTTGTTGTTGTTGTTGCTGCTACTTCTCTTCTACGTATATCTTGATATCATTAGAACATTAATATAACACTCTTCCTTGTTCCTATGTAGCCTAGGATTGCATATTTAGACATTAAGTACAGTGCATGTTGCAATGTAGCCTCAGATATATTACATATGGCCCTAGTTAACCTAACGATAAATGGGTTGCAGATATACTCAGTTAAAAGTCTGATTCACCGATCAGACCCTTATCAGCCCCTGGCCTACATGGTACCAGCTACCGATATCCTGTATAGTGAACAGATATAAGCCACGGGATGAGACTAACCTCGATGGAAAACAACAGTCATTCCCAAAATTGTCCTGTGTACGTACATCGAGAAGCATGTTAAGCACAAAAGGCTAAACATCAACCAAAATTATCCATGGCACGCAAAATAATCTCCAAAAGATAGCTTCAGTATGCAGGTTTAAGCATGCTAGTAAAGCAAAACAAGTGGAAAGGTGTGTTAACTGCAACAGGCCTAACATTTAACAACAAGCAAACATAGTCATTTAACAACACTGGTTATTGCTAAATAAAAATGGAAAGACGTCTTAACTACAAGATGTAGCAAACAAATGTAGTCATTCATAGTGGTCTTGTTGAAACAGGTACTGATGAAATTGAACTGCACAGTTCATACTTGCACATATAGAACATCACGTTGTGAATAACTAGAATAAACAAGGCATACTACGAACAACCAAAGATAACATTTGAAACTGGACATATGCTAACTACAAACAATTGTAAAATCAAAAAACTTTAAAAGAGGCATATGCTAGCTATAACAGGCTTAACAGCAAGCAAATATATGCATTCCTATCAGTATGTTTAAAACTGGATTGATGAAATGTACTGCACAGTAAATAATTGCACATATAGAGCATCACATTGTGAACAACTAAAATAAACAAGGCATACTGCAAACAACCGGATATAGCAATTAAAACTGGACATATTCTCACTACACTACAAAAGGGACTCGACAAAACAAATCATGGGTTCCCCCCTGTGAAGAGGCACGGAAAAACAAATCATGGGTTTCCTCACTTGTCACAGATGCGGTCGTTCCCGTGGGAAGAGCATGGACCCTGGATGCGCTCCATGTTGTCGCAGATGGGCTCTTTCCCCTTGGAAGAGCAGGAGAGGCCGCCCTCCTCGTGGTCGCCGTCGGTGAGGTCTGACTTGGAAGCTGTGGATCCCAGGCCAGCGTCGCAGAACGTGTCCTTCAGAAATGACAAAAGGGGCTCGATGGCGATGTAGGATGGCAAATTGTTCACAGCGAGCCAGAGGAGATCAGCGGCGAGGCCATGGATGAGATCGACGGCGGTTGGACCCAAGGGGTTGGGGGTGGGCCAGTTACCCTGTGACATAGCCCACCTCAGGCTGTCATTGTTGATGACCTCGATGTCGTAGCCGGCGGCTAAGATATGCCCGCATACTCTAGCCCGTTGCTTGAGTGCTTGCCGCCAGTAATGGTCCTCAGCTTCGTCGGCGACGTCGGGCGAAGAGACCGCTATACACCTCTTTTGGGCCGGTCGCTCCTCGAGCTCCACGCGAAGCATAGCCGGGCTTAGGCTGCGATGCTCTAGATTGGGGGATGGGGATGGGGATGGGGATCTGTGGGAAAGGGGGCGTTTGCACTACAAAAAAATACACTTCCGTGATGATACGTGTTTTTCACAGTAGGTCGCGTTTTTTGTCATGCATGTTCATCCATGACAATTTTATGACAGAATCAAGATAGTCATACCTATGCTGTCGTAGAAGTGTTCCATGACATTACCAAAATTATCATCACAGAAGTGTCCACTTCCATGACGATAAATCGCGCGTCACGGAAGTGCTTTCATCAAGGGTGACCGACACGTGGCATCCACCGTAATGGAACGCCGTTAAGCTGTCGGGTACGATTTTGGATCCGATAACCCGTTAACAGCCCCGACCAATGGGGATTTTCCATGTGTAAAATCATCATTGGCTGGAGCAAACATGTGTCGGCTCACCGTTGGGACAGATGTCACGCACTCATTGGACCGAAGGCGCCTATGATACGTCGACACGTGGCACGGCCGAATAGAGTCCCATTCCTGTGAAAAGGCCGGCCCACGGAAAGCCTGTTAACGGCCTGTTCGCATATAGCCCATTTACAGCCTGCTAACCCAGGGCCCGTTACGACCTATCCGAATTAGGCCCAGTAGCGTCATCTGGGCCGTCCAATATGATTCCAGCCCATTTTAAGTTCCGGCCCATGTATGGCCCATGACGTCTTTCGGCCCATATGAGGCCCTTTGTAACTCTTGGCCCATTAACGACCCATGGTGAAACTGGCCCGTAATGAACAGTGTATCACTTTATACCCATTAACGGCCCATTAATCCATTGGGCCATTTGCAGCCCATGTTATCTTTCGGCCTCCTCAGGGCCCATTTATTCTTGGGCTCATTTCCAGCATTCGGTTAATTACGGCCCGTTACTGCCATTTTCTGCTTATGGGCCAAATTCAGCCCGTGGTTACAGTCGGCCCGTTTGTGGCCCGTTAATACGTTGGGCCGTTTTCATAGCGTCATCAAATACGGCCTATTAACGACGGCCCGTTATGGTTGGCCCATGAACGGACGACTCCAACTCTAGCCCGTTTACGACCATAATGCGGTCTGTTTTTGGCCCATGTTTGGCCAATCGATCATACGGCCCATCTAAGGCCCATTGATGATACGGCCCATAGAAGGCCCATTGTTTCTACGGACCGTAGAAGGCCCATTGTTTCTATGGCCCGTAAGAAGCCAGTGTCACTATAGTAAATATGTAGCCCATGGCCTGTTAAAGGCGGGAAACTACTATAGGTTTAGACCTGCTAATGGCCCAAGATGATTATAGGCCCACGTTTTGGCCCATATGAGTAACGGGCCGGCCTGAAGACCGACAACACTGAGATCCACTGAACTTTCCGGCCTAAATTACAGCATACCAACCCAACAATAAACCTAGAAATACAATAAAGAAATTACGGCATATTACATCCACTAGGAATCAAAGTTCGCTACCGGTGATAATAAAGTGCAACATGACCGCGGATTACATACACGGGGCATCAAAGGTCGCCGCCAGTGCATATAAACGCGCCGACAAAAGAATATAGAAAACTGAGAGCACTTCAGAAGGTAGTAGACCTGGCAAGCTTGGGCCCCGCAAGCAGCCGAACAAGCTGATCAGACCTCAGTTGTGTCAACGATAGATGCTTCATCCCTAGCTGTATGGCACCATAGTGCGCAAGGCAGTCCCCTGACATCTTCATTACATCTTTGACTTCAAGTCAGAGCTGAGCTGAAGCAAGCCTTTCCGCTTTAAGTTGAGACTGAAGAAGTCGAACTGATTGAGGCAGCGACTGCACAGAGGTTGTCTCACACCTGCTGGTGAGTAGCTTCAACTCACTGTCTTCATCAAGAAAGGACCTTGGGGTCATCTCGCTGTCCTCAGGATGGTTTGGCTCACTATCTTTCCTAAAGTTCTGCCTGGCATAAGAGATACGACTCTGAAAGAGAAACAAGGAGACACGTAAAACCTTTCACAATTATATAAGCAAATAAATGGATCTGTTCTGCATAAGGAACATGTTTTTACAACTACAATTTAAAACTGGTAGTTGTTGCAAACATCCAATCAGATGTAAACAGCAGTGGAGGAAATGATGCCTATCCAAATCTATACTAGAACAAAGTTTGAAGGCTTGAGAAGGATGAACTTACATTACATGTTAACACGGGCTGGACAAAGCCCTTCTCCATGTTGATGGAAAGATAATTCAATAAATTCCCCAAAGAAAATTCTTTATAAGCGTTGCCATTATTCCACATTCTGCAAAGAGTAAATATAGATCAAATAATATTGGAAGAAATAGAGGATAATGAAGCTCAGGTGCAGACTGATGATACATAATCAAATAGCAATTAATTAAGTACAACGTTACATGGCAAAATGTACTGACAAGAGGAATGCAGACATCAACGTGTGCAGTGGCATTGGCTTTATTCAACATTTTGGTAAGAGTAAATGTAGATATGATAATTTGGAGAAAGTGGAGGGCAGGGAAGATAAGATGCAGAGTAATGCTAGACACTCAACTCTCTCGTGATGCATGTACAGTAATACCACCATCGTCTGTTATTAGTTGTCGCTCAAATGGATGTATCTAGCACTATTAAGTTCTAAATACATCCAATTGATCAACAATTAATTCGATACAGAGGGAGTACATGACAACAGGTACTTACATGAGCAATCCAAAACTTCATAACCATTGTGTTAATTCTACATTTATCTAAGAGTAAATATAGATCTTATAATTTCAAGCAAAGGGAGGATAAAGAAGCGAATATTTACAATGATGCTACATAATCAAACAACAATGAGTGCAAGTATGCTGACAAAGGGCAAGAGGTACTGACAAGAGCAATGCAGAGCCCAGTATTGTCATGAGATCCTATGATCCTTTGAGCAAGGAGATTCATCTAAAATTAGTTTTCATACAAGAGAGAAGGTAAGGCACATGCAGAAATTTAGGAGTTCAAGTTTTGAATTGATATCATAGACAGTACCTGACGCTGGGCTGTCAGCAGTTCTAATAGGGGTTTGGCCACTGGAGTAGGGGTAAAGTCTGTTACAGTTGGGCCTGTGTTTTCTGTGGCTGCTGATCTATCTGATTTAACAGGTATCACTACCTTTTCCAAATACCTAGTTTGTACTCCTTGAGGATCTGCACTCACCCTCTTCCTTTTGGACATCTATTACGAAAGAACAACATTTGACTGGAAAAATATAGTATGACGACACATGGAATAGGTACAAAAAATGGATAGGTATGGCATATACTCATATATGATGCTTAAACTAAGTAGATGGTGTAACAAAGTAGAAGTAATGCAAGAGGTCAGATGCAAAATATGTGCGACCAATACAACCTTGCCAAGTTAGAGCATGCACCTTAATGGGTGGATAAGATAGGCCATCCTCCACCATGCCAAGTTTGTTAGCCAGTGGATTGTTCCGCAATATTCCTCTCGTGTGCCCATTCTCATATTCATTTTGATAATGTTCAATACCTGACATGCATGAAAACATAAAATCAAGTGAGATTATCTTTGTAATGCAGAAGTGATTCTAATCCAATACTTCCTTCCTGTAAACCCCTTTGTGCTATCTCTGCAATTCTTCTAAGAGGTGCCATGCATTCTATAATTTGGTGTGTGCATTAATATAATGTGGCCTACTACTCAAAATATGAGAGCTTCAGAAGTGATGATACTTCGCAGATGACAACTTCAACATATAGTAAAGAAGAACAAGTCGACCTGACCTGACAGATTCAAAATATACTAAGGGAGAATAACTCGACCTGACCAGTCGGCCGCAAGAGAAGAGGATCATCTTAAAGAAGAGCAGAAGGGCAAGAAGATTGAAGATATTACAAGTCTTTCTATACAATGTTGGTTGGCCACCCATGATGAACCAGAGCGCACAGAGAAATACTATTCCTTCCGGTCTCTCCATATGTGGCTCACATGCATTTCGAAACTAAAGTAGGAACATTTAGCTGACCAATTAAACATCTCTCAGTTTTACTAATATCAGCATAATATCATATTTGAATTTGTACAACTAAGCTTGTTTAGCTCGATGGGTGGAGCAGTGCTATTACGACACGAACCACGTAGGATGATCGTGGTCATCATAAAATGGGGAAACCGTAAGCATGATGAGTATAGTATTGACCGTGGCAGTGGGATGGCAGATCTGAAGCTGCAAACCGCGCAAAGGGTAGTTAGCAACCGATATTTGCTTTGAAATAACAACTAAGATTTGGTATGCACAAGAAAGTACAGTCAACAAGTGACAAAGAAATGCAATTCTGCTGTCTCTCTATATGTCGCGACATGCATTTGGAAACTCAAGTGGGACCTTTAGCTAACCAATTAAATGTGTCTGTTAACTAATATCAGTATCATATCACAATCATATTTGAACAACTAAGCTTTGGAATTTTGAGTGTTGTGTTGTTTAGCTTGAAGGGTGGAGTAATGCTAGTATGACAGAAAGCACCTACGCAGATCATAGTAGAGTAGATAAAAGGGGAAAACCCTAAGCATCAAGAGTAAAATCAGGAAAGTGGAACTAGCTGGACCAGTGGGTGGCACACATGCTTTTCGAAATGAATATAGGAACATTAGGTGACCAATTAAACGTTCCCTATTTTAGTAATATGAGCATCATATCATATTCGTATTTCAACACGTAAGCTTTGGAATTATGAGTGGCATGTTGTTTCGCTTGATGGGTTGAGGTCTTGAGGAGCAGTGCTAGCATGACACGAAGCAGTGAAGCACCTACGATGATGGTAGTCAATATAAAGGGGGGAAACCATAAGCTTTACGAGTATAGTGACCATGACATGGCGGATCTGAAGGTGCAAACCGGACAAAGCTGCTTCGCAACCAATGTTTGCATTCAACAAGCCACTACGATTTGGTACGGACAAGAAAAGTACAGTACACAATTTAAGATCTATTTTCCGGGTGAGATCAATAACTTAAGAACATATGGAAGAGTACCACCTCTCTTGCGACGCCGTGTAGGCCCCTGCTGATACGTTGAGGGTGCTGCGGGTTCGATGGCTGTCGGCCGCGAGGAAGAAGACTTTAGATGGCAGACGGCCGGGTCGGGGGATAAATCCTGTTGCCGTGGACGAGGCGGTCGTAGGAGCGGCAACGGCAAAGTGGACGACTGCGCCAATGAAGCGAGACAACACGATGAAAGGATCCTTGTCCGGTGCCGTGGATGAGAGACGTCCATCTCTTGCAGTGGACGATGGGGTAGGAGTAGCGGCTCCGGCAAGGTGGAGGATGGGGTGGCGGACGGAGGAGGCTGGCCACAGTGGGGAGGTTGTCGTGGCGCCGACGGTGTATGAATGGGGAAATGGAGGGGGAGGGGGGATCTCAAACTTTGGGGCGCGCTTGTCTGAAATGTGGGAAATTTACGAACTTATCCCCCGTTTAAAATTTCGGACATCACATTGGTTGGGGATAGGACGGTAAGATTGCATCTCCCAAATATTTGCCGGTAACGATTTCGGGCGAGGAGAGGGTGTTTTGCCACCCACGGTTGGCGCCCACGGTGTATGAACGGGGCTGACGGGTAGGGCAGTTGTGTCACGTCTGAGGGAAGTTACACATCTACCCCTATTTAAAATATTAGCCTACATCAATTTCAGACGAGGAGAGTTTGTTTTGCCGCCCACCGTGGATGAATGGGGAAATGGAGGGAGAGACACATGTCTTTCGGACGATCTTGAATCAAATGTGTTTTGCTGCCCACGTTTGGCACCCACCGTGTCTGAATGGGCTCAGAGGCCGTCGTGTCACGTCTGATTGAAGTTACTAGTCTACCCCTATCGACAACAGTGTAAATCCGGTCGACAAGGATGTCAAGTGTCAGGGGTAGACAGTAATTTCAACCTCGCAAACACTTGCTTCGGGCAGCCCACAAATGATAGTGGGTGTTTAGCCGCTTCGTTCAAAACTTGGGAGAATTAGCATTCACGTTTTCCCTGGGCCCTCGCAACTAAATCCAAATCCAATTTTTATTCGATTACGAATATCCACAGATAATTCTACGTTTTGTTATTTATTTCTTCAAAACCACAACAAAGATTTATTCCACCTTTATATATGATAATGATTAGAAATGTCGTGATCTTTGAATTCAGTAGGTTGGATACACTTTGAGTCAAACAGTTATTTCATCCAATACAATATGCTCACACGAAAAACAGTTCACCTTATGTCAATCATACAAGTACTGAGGATTACCTCGCCTAAAAAATTTGGATCATTACAACACATGGACAACATAGGGGGTCTTACAACATAATCCATTCAGAGACATGACACAACATGCAAGTACAATAATCTAATGACAATTTCAACTGCTTAGAACTGGGATTACCCTGGGCTTCAGATAGCAGAAGCAGCAGGACCTCCTCCGTCTTCAAATGCAACATTCTTACTTCCTCCAATTCTTGGGTTGCTTGCATAATGCGTGCAGCTAATTGCATAATTTCCAGCTTCAAGATCGAGATTACCTCATTCATGGCAGCCACACCATCTCTTTCTGCCTCTAGTAGAGCCTCAAGAACTATAATATCTGTGCTCAGACTGCTCTTCGGCGGTGTTGCCTCTGAACTGCTACCATCTGGTAACATGGATGGCGCACTACTTCCACAAATAGATTCTTGGGTTGTACATTGTGTCCTAATGTGAACGACATCCTGAAAGGTTTCTGCTGGACATAAGTAAGAGATAGTTATCGCATGATCTAGGCAGTAAGCTTACATGGTAAACGACATACGAATTATTGCCGAGCATGGCAAGCTATATTTAAATGGTTCGAAGCAGCATCAGCCGAAAAGAAATTAAAATGGTAAGATGAAACTAGGGATGTAAGTGGCAAATAAACGACATCCGCCAGTCCCATCTAGTTAGTTTTTGCTAGCTCCTGGTTCATTTTCCTCAAAAAACAAAAACTCTTTTGAACTATCATACCACTAGTGGACTTTAATCGAGATTAAACGGGACCCAATTGACATCCCTAGTTGAAAGGGAGTGTACCACCGCTATATTTAAGTTGCCAAGGCATCTAAGTAGTTGAAATAATCTAAGAAAGCACTTAACAGTGTGGCCTCATATAAACTACGAAGACAGTCTTGTGATGAAGTTCAGAGGAAAAGTTAAGGACTCAAATGAACTAGGCATGCATTTCTTTACGATAGTACATCAGGCACTGCTGACATATTGGCCAACTCAGGTATA
The DNA here is from genome assembly GCF_018294505.1 of Triticum aestivum. Lineage (NCBI taxonomy): Eukaryota > Viridiplantae > Streptophyta > Magnoliopsida > Poales > Poaceae > Triticum > Triticum aestivum. The sequence continues at coordinate 138,520,305 of NC_057796.1, read as the reverse complement.
GCGTAACAAGTAACAAACAAGCATTTGAATCAAGCAATACAGCAAAGCAGACAACTGAACTATTTTTTATTCTGTAGGATTACAGGTTGAGGGCACAAGCCAAGAAAGCAGCCCACACGCATTACATTTCACATGTACTAAAACACACTGGCTTACCATATGTTGCTGTGAAGCCTCGCTGCTGTTGCAATGTTCTTTGAAGACATCGTCAGCATCCCGTGGTTGCAAATCTACTTGTTGTAGTTTATTCTGCACCCTCTATTTAGGTAAAATTAATTTTAATCACATGCACTGGTTCGAATTGATCATCAATGGTTCATCTAAAGTAATGAAAGAAGGGTGTGTGCATACACGACAATATATCTGCTTCCCTCTATTTTTATGCTTGTTCGAGGTGCCAGCCCCAAAAGAACAAATATTTTGCTTGATGGGGTTGGCAACTCCATACTTAATAGAAGCATCAAATTAGTCATGCAACTTGGGAAGATCAAGAACACACAAAAAAGTAATGAACAGAGGCTCATAGCAGTGATGTAATAGCTAGCATCAGAAAATGTAGGGTAAAACGAACAAAAACCAGCAGAACCACATGCTAGTTAGCTGATGTGTAATTAAGCATAGATAACATGAAGCAGTCTGATGGAACTAACAGGTGGCATCAGAACAATACCATTATCATAAATATATCATGCAAGAAGTAAAATAGTAGGCAGTGATATCTAGGAAGTACAGTCATACTTAGGACAAAACTAAAGCATATTAACTATATGTGCATTGGTATGTAATTTAGCACATGTAACATGTTCACTGCCAGAAGTATGGCCCTACAGGTGCAAGCAGAATAACATGTCTCATGAAAAACTGAATGATGCCCTGAAGAAATTCAAAGGTGCGGTGCTTATGCTAAGAAAGTGAACGTAGGCGCCGGCCGTTGGATAATAGTACCTGATTCTCGGCGGCGTATGGGTATCGTTGGCATACTTGATAGCTAAGGATCGTCGATGGTGCTCGTGTTGCGGTTGAGTTTGGGCCGGCTGTCGCCGTCGCTAAAGCGGCTCCGGTGCTACGGTTGCGGCGCCTGTCGACATACAAGAAAGCTCATCTATGGTAAGTGAACAGTTGCACGATAAAGAGAAAAACCGAACGAGTACAGATCGAAATAACCTGATGAGGCTGTGGCATCGGTAAAGCAGGGCCGGTGGAGTTGAATATGGCGTCCCTGGAGCGGGTCCGGTGCAGTGGATGAAGGCTTCGGCGGGCGCGTCGTACAGTGCTTTCGGTGAGGCGGATGTGTTGCGGCGGACGAGGGCTTGTATGAAGGGCCAGCGAAGGGACGGACGAGGGAGTCAGTGAAGGGCCTACACTGTGGTGGACGAGGGCGCCGGTTAAGCAGATCCGGTGCAGTGGACCATGATGGCGGTCAAGGAGATCTGGAGCAGTGTACAAGCCAGTCGCTGAAGCGGCTCCGATGAAGTGGTGAGTTGGCAGTTGGGGGTTCCAAGGTGCGGAAGGTAGAGCCATCGGGGTGTGAGGTCCACCGCTGCGGCGGAGGACTAGATTCGGCGGCTTGCCGTGGTTGGGGGGGTCGGGGAGGGGAAGGGGAGGGGCTCTGGGGAAGAATGTTGGGGGCAAAGAGGGGAAAACAATGGAGTTACCAAAGCAGCCCTTTTCCGTTCATGTGGCAGGGCTAAAATAGGAATATCGCAGGGCTAAAGTTTTGGGCGCGAGATATTTCGATGTGAGCAGGAAGTTTGAAAGCTTTTGGCGCCTGAAATTATATTCTGCTCTTGTGCGGCCAACTATGATATCATGGCCGAGAATTTGTTTGTTTTGCACGCTAAAAACAAGTGCATGTTTTGAAAACCAATGTCTCCAACTCGAAACTTAGATTGTCCATTCAATTCAAATATGGATCATTGAGCTACTACAAGCAAATACCATCAGACGGTCCAATTCAAATGAAATTCCAAATGTGTTTATCCTAAATATGATGACAAAAGCAAAAATGTGTATGTGTATGAAGAAAGTGGATGATTATAAAGTTTGAACATGCCCGTATGTGTATATCTCTAGGTTTGGTATATGAATTTGAAATCACGAAATCCCAGCTTAAAAAATGTACCTCCATTTAAATGAATTACAAAAGCTAATGATGGAGTCGAATTCCAAAATTCCAATCTTAGGTTTGTAATTCTGGTACATCAAAGTATATCACGCATGTTCAAAAGTATCGTTATCTCATAGTCCAAACTGTGAAACAAATTGATCAACCTTGAGTGCACACACTATTGACCATGTATATCTCAATTACGCTAAAGTCCCTCAAATATAGACACCTCACTCTTTAT
>NC_057796.1:138517157-138517735 GCF_018294505.1 Triticum aestivum | reverse complement strand
GTTCTCTCTCCCAAACACCAACACACAAGCACATTAACACCCCTCTCTCTTCTAAAGTCCGGACCCCAATATAGGTCTCTATCACTTTGTCTCTTGGGCATGCACACATCTCTTCCCCCACTCTCTAGCTAGGTCTCCCGGCATCTCTCTTTCCCAAGCACATGCACTATGTAGAGTGTATCTTTCCCATACACACAAAACGTCGCCCCCAAACGTCTATCTCCCTAGTTATGTGGTTCTTGCACACTCACCTCACACACCACCCCCACTGCAAAACAAGCACACTTTTTCTCCTTGTGCACCACTCTCCTCTTTCTATCTCTCCCACATGCGGACCCGCCCCAGCTCCTCCCTGTATACATATATGTCGTGACTCTTTCCATAGATCCCTAGTGTATCATCGTTCTCGATCTCGCACATTGTTCTCTACACCATCTATTCCAGATCTCTCATGAAGTCCCTATCACACACACGATGACTCGCTTCCCTTGCGTCTCCTTACATAGGCCAATTTGAAACAACATCAACATTGTCTCCCTATCTATACGCCATTTATGGACACAAACGCCCCCCCTCTC
>NC_057796.1:138496187-138516877 GCF_018294505.1 Triticum aestivum | reverse complement strand
TCTCTCTCTCTCGCTCTCACACCCCTCTCCCACACACAATCGATGTCTCTTCCAAATAGTCTGCACCCCCCGCCCGCACCCATGCTATCCCGCTACTACATATGTCACACCATTCCCCCTTCCCTTATATTAGGTTTACATCATTAGTGGTCTCTCTACTCCACATACACACACTCCCTCTCCCACACAAACGCGCGCACAAACACACACAGACATGCACAAACACCCATTAATCTGGATCCTCATCTCTCCCCATGTCCCCATGTGTATATGTGTCTCCACGTTACACAACACAAAGCCCCATGTACATGTCTCTCTCTATCGTCCACACACATAGACACAAAGAATCTGTTATCATTGCCCCAGTCTCTAGACATATCACACACGCACACTGTCTCTCTCTCTCGCAAACACGCTCAACAAGGGTTTCCCCGTGAATAACTTACCATCTATTCATCAATAGTCGTGGTAGTACGGCGAACACGAGACGTGAAAAAGAATAAATCTACACGTGCTTAGACCACCTAGTATGACTACTAGGACTAGAGCAAGCCAAAAAGCGTGCCGCCGTCACCCCCTCCTTATCGGCGACAGGAAAACCTTTGTTTTACACAGTCGAGAAGTCACTGTGCTAAGGCCTCACATGCTGAGGCGTTGAATAGAATGTAGATGCTAGTTTACGGAAACAAGTATCGATAATATGTTTGTATCTCCATACTTATATTTCTTCTCTTATAAAAAACCGAGTTGGTGATGATGGTACGCGTGCCATCTTGCAATATAGACCGTCCGATCTATATCTGACTGATGGAAATTAAACTAAAAGATACCCGCACCCCTCTCCACATTTGCACACAAGGCCTTCCCACGTTCATCCTTATCTCCAACAACCTCATTGTTGAGCAATTAAGAAAGGAAGCCTCTGGAACAAACTGGCCTGGTGGCCGCTGCCGGCATCGTCAATCCCCATGCCTCCGCTTAGTCCGACCACCAATCACCACCACGCCCCACTCCTCTTCACCTTATCTCCTATTTCTCGAGATATCATTAGTTTTTACACATGGGATTACTCCCGCATGGGTCAATCACAACGAGTGTTTTTATAAAAAAATGCATCTTGATGTTCCATGTAATGCACGGATCTTGCTAGTACTCCTACAGAAGACTAAGTTGGTGATGATGGTGTGTCTGCCATCCGTCATTTGTGACCATTAGATATACATCTAACGACTGTGAGGTAAGTTGTTGCCTTATCTCACAAACATCCCACTTGTCTACCAATTTGCAGAAAAAACCCATAATTAGTATCTTGAAACCAACCACATCCCTTCCTGACCTCACCAAAACAACCCAAGGAATATATTCTAATTGAAACATAATATATCTCTAGTGATATATGTATATCAAAATTAGAGTGTTTTGTATCAAGATTGTGAATAAGTATTATTATAATTATGATTCGTTGCAACGCACATGAACATTGCTAGTATTTCCAACCATGCAATTTTTTCCCTAGTATTCCATAGTTTCGAGTTTTCCATCAAGATATTAGTCACTCATGGTTGATATTTACATTCAATCATGTACACATATGCACTATGTAACTAGCCTTGCTTATTGGGTTCCAAAGCTTAACTTTCACTCCTACTTACAATATGTAGAGTATTTAACAAAAAACTACCACTTTCAACCAGTCCTAGGAAGAATCTATTGTACAAAAAATAGCGAAAACATACCCAAAATTTCTTAATCCACGCCAAAAGCTACTGCCTACCGATTAGGTTAGTTTAAACCCATTTATGATAGGGTTGGCCCACACGTCCGTGCTGATGAGGCAGCTTAAACCAACACATTTTGTTTGACCGTTGACACGAGGGACCCACATCTGACCTTCTATCCTGTTATTCCCCCTCAAATCATTATTTTCCTGAACATTACTTCAAATAGTACTGATGCATGTTCGTTGGTGGCGCCGGTGATGAGCGAGTTGGCCACAGCTCCGCCGGACGGGCCGGACGCCGCGCTGGCCTCCGCACGGGTTAGCAGGCTGGCCCGAGCGTGACTCACGAGCGAGCAAGCCGCCGCGCTGGCCTTCGCTCGAGCCAGATGGCTGGCCTTAGCGCGGCGCGTGCGAGCAAGCCGCCGCACCGCCGTGCCAATCTAGCTAGCAAACCTTGCAGACAAGCAGCTGGACGGAGCTATCTTGTCTAGCTAGCGCCGCGAGCGCCGGAAGGAGCTGGCATCCGGGCTGCCGCAAGATGGGCTCCGCACCACCGGCGGTTTTGACCTTGCCTTCTGCCGGCGGCGGTAGCTGCGTCCCATGGCCGAGGATGACTAGGTGGACGGGCCGGAGGTAGGAGGTCACTCGGGGATTTTTGTGCAGACTGACATGTAGGTCCCACAAGTCATAACGCCCGGTCAAATAGAAGGCGTTGACTTAATGGGCGACATGGGCCCTGTTTGGATACTCTAAGTCAGAGGTTAGATTCTAACCCTGAACTAACTCTAACCAAAGTGGTGTTTGGATGGCAGGGTTAGATTGACAACAAATGTATCCAAACAGGGCCATGGGTTGAAACGTGCCTATAACGGCACTCTGTAGAGTAGTCGTTTCTTGGTAGGGCTGGTCGGTAAGAGCATGTACAATGGTTGATAAGGTAGTCTTATCTTAAGTCTGCCACGTATGCAAGTGGTAGTAGTTTCTTGGCATTATTAGTGGTTTCTTGCATTATTAGGGGTTTCTTGTAAGGAACAATGTACTACTAGCGACAAAAGGCGATTCTAGGTTGCGTTGTACTCCAACGAGTACTACTAGTGGTTGCGGGAGTGTATACATCATTTTGTGGGTTCGATCCCGGCCGAACGCACGGCGGCCTTTTTTTAAATAGTAACTTCACTGCGAGCCAATATTTTACACGGGTAGTTTGAGTATTGAAGTCAAACGGACGTGCGGCACCACAATCTGGGTGCACTGGATAGCCTAGCTACGTGAACGGGTTTTCCTTCCCAGCATCTCGTGGCTCGCGTGCTCGCCCTAGCCTCACCTCGCTTGCAGCTTCCTCATCAGCTAGTAGCATATTTAAACTAGCGCCTCCCAATTAAGCCCGAGGAGCCGGAAAAGCCTGGCGGGGCAATAGGAACTGTGCAATATGGCTCTGTACGTAAAGTGCTCTACTACTACTCTGTAGCTTCTGGCGTTGCACGCATGGACTTCACTCCATTATCGGCTGTACTATAAAAGAAATTCCTCTTGACGTGTTTTTTTAAACGGAGGCAAAAGCTTTGCTTCATCTCATTCATAAAGAAGGAACTACTAAAAAAGTTCGATGAGATCCATTACACCTCCACAAATGGAAGCGAAATGCCTAGTCTTGCTGTATCAAATAACTCAAATGTTCTGCCCCCGCAATAACCGTCGCTGATAAACAGGCTGCTAGTGTGTGCGTGAGAGGAGCGGCTGAGTAGGCCAGCTACGTGAGAGGGGCGTCTGAATAGAGCACCGAGAGTACCCACTAGGCCACTACGCAGGTGTACTTTCCCTGCATTGATAGTACAGCGATGGTTCTAGAGAACAGTAGTACCCTCCACTTCCAACTGTAGCTCCTTGGCCCTGAGATTCAAGAGTTCAAAACTGGTGCACTATACTAGAAGTACAGTACATAGCACTACTAGTTGAGAAAGTAGTACTAGTACTGCTACAGTATGAGTACGTACTCCTCCGTCACACAACGCAAGACGTTTTTTGACACTAGTTGGCATGTACAAAAAATAGCAAAAACATACCCAAAATTTCTTACACGCCAAAAACTACTAGCTAGTGCCAAAAATTTCTTACTAGTGCTATTATTTAGAGTATAATGCAACCCCATAACGTCCCATAATGCTAGTACTAGTAGTAAATAATAGCCTCACCCCTTCACTAAGGAACGATCTACAGTTGGAAGGGACGAGGCCCTGCGGTTACTACGCTCTTATCTCCTCCTCGCCAGTTCCCCTCCCCTCGAAGAGAAGGCAGTTCGTCGCTGCTCCCATGGATTCGCCAAGCGGTTCTCCTCCTCGTCGGGGCTGGGAGACCTTGGACGATGATCCTCTGGGAGAAATCGCACGCCGCTCCGACGTCCTCACCGCCGCAAGACTCGGTGCTTCCTGCACCAACTTTTTCAAGACGGTGCTTAAAATGGCTTGGGAAAAGGCCTTGCTTGTTGGTCTTCCGTGCGTCCTCGAGGAGAAGGTTCTTCTATGGGAAAATCCTTCAAACAGTCCACCGCTCCCTGGCCATGGTTGCACGTTGACTCCGCTGGAGTTGCCGACGTTGAGAGGTAGTCGGATTTTGTCCGATGAGCAGGTCAGTAATGGAGTTTGATCATGTAGTACTTAGTTATTCCATTTCCATCCCGTAATTTCTCCGCTGCCCACCGTCTTATATATAGGTCTGGGTCGGTGCCAACGAAGATTGGCTTCCATACCTCCGGCCGGATACCACCATCATTTTGCACAACATCCACAGCAGTGCGGCCATTCTGGTAGACCCCTTCTCCACCATTGGGATCGGCCTTCCGGACTGGCTGGGCTTGAATACGTATGATGATGCCTACATGGGATTGAAGAAGATAGCAATTGCGGACACCCCGACAAAGCGACGCGGCTATGAAGATTACTATCTCATCGCGGTGTTCGACATAAGGATTGCCATCAATGCAAGAGGCAGTAACGGCAGAGGCTGGCGCATGTTGGTGGCGGCAGATTTGTACCCCTACACGTTCGAAGACGCCGTGCACCATCTAGGCCGCATCTTCGCGGTGAAAAGCAAGGGGAGTTGTTTCATCTGGTTGCCATCCTACGGTATGGTGGATTACAAACGGAATGCACAAACCATCATTTGCATCCCTAACGGTACTCCATTATTTTGCAGGGACCAGTCATCCCGCGATCAAAATAAGATCGCCGATCCTGGATGTGCATTTGCATCCGCGATTCGGTCTAACCTGGAACCTTGTAGCTGACTTTGGCATATTGGGATCAACTATCTTAGCAGTCGTTACCCATGGTACCGCTGATGTGCAACATGGCCACACAATCTACCACGATCGGACCGTCACCATCTACCCAGGTATTCCATTTTTTAACCCTCTCGCCTTCTCTTTTATTGTTGTACTAGTACTCTACTTACATACTAGTGGGAGTACTTTTTACCTTGGAGGACGCGTATAGCTAGCTAGGCCCTTGAAGACTTGAACCCACTAGCTGCCACCATTTTTGTTTTTCCATGTCTTACTATCTCATCCATGTAGCCAAGAGTGGCTATATATAATAAGCCGGTTATTTTGCTTCCTCTATACCAGAGTAGTACTATTTGCTGCACAGTATTACTGACCGCCATATTTGAGCACAACATTATTATGCATGGACCTTGACTATGTACGTCACCATGTGTCCAGATCTGAGATGCCACGTGTACCAGATGAACGGCGCCGAGTTCGACCCCCGTGATGCTACGTGGGTGCCGAGGAACACTCTTCGAGAGTACTCGCTTTTCATTGGGGACAGCTACCCCATTGTGAAGCGGATGCCACCTTCCGTGCACGACACGGAAGGCCTACCGTTCATGAAGCATGGTTGTGTCTTCAGTGCGCACCACCGGATGAACGACATGCTGGGACACGCTATCCCTGATTTATGCCGCTTCAGCTTGGATGAGTCTCCATCGTATGGAACCAGACTAGAAAGCTGCGACAATGATTCCTGTTGCCCACCGCTATGGATCGTGCCATTCATGAAGAACACCTGGGACTGGAACCTGGAGGAGGACATGTAGCCCATCTATAACGTGTAAGTGGAGTACAGTAAATTGTGAACGGTAGCGCTGTGAATATATGTAGACTAATCGTGCACAAATTTATCACATGAATTGGAGATGAACTTGTGTGGCATACTGGCATTTGTCCTTTAGAATTTATTACTAGTAAATGTGTTATGTGTACGTGCAACTTGTGTGGTTGTTGCAAGGGCTCCAACATGCTCTTTGAGAAAAAAAAGGTGGCACAGCTTTGGATATACGTGACGTGGCGGCATCATACAGTAGCATCGTTCGCTATAGTTGTAGTACGCTCCTACTAGGACGACAACTCCTATAAAACCTTGCGCTTGGCTCTTTGCCTCTTCGGGAGGTTCAACAGTTTGTACTCGTGTGAACCTTGCACTTGGCTCTTCGCCTCTTTGGAAGGTCCAACAATGATGATACTACAGTACACATTATGCTTCTGGCAATCTGACACCAATTGAACTGTTGCACGTCCACCGCGAGGGCGAGGGCAAGGGAGAGGGAGAGGGAGAGGGCGCTGTAGTCAAAACCCTCTCCTCGTCCTGCGAACCACCGCGCGCGTGGGCGAGGGAGAGGCGTAGTAAGCAAGCTTCTCCTCGTTCGACGAGTTGACGGGACACATCAAAGTAGTACTAGTACTAGTCCATACTGCGTCCTTTCCGATTAATATGGCTTAATTTGAAACAAGAAAAATACACTGTCGGTCAACGTATGTAACAATACGCTCTTTATGGTCACTATGTATAGTTTTGCGGTGATTATACGATCACTAGCTCATCGTAGAGCACCGTATTGCACCCTACTGACCGGCCACATAGTCGACGTGGCACTTTGTTGACTAGTTAAATTGTCTTGGTCCCACCTATCAGTTGGCAGACCAAAGAAATCAGCTAAAAAACAAAGAGTGTAGTACATCTACACTTCCAATGCATTTAGCCTTTAATCTAAATCGATATTGATTGACTAATGCACCAACTTGTGCTCTAGGTATAGGCTACATGTCTATCCTTAATTACAGCATGCAACGACCTTCATTTAATCTTCTTCTCTCAATGGTCGCATGCAAACATAAGTCTGCTACTTTTGTGCGTTAATTATGCCCTAGTCAATGTGTAAATCTCTAAATGTACATTATTTCATGGACGTTGGGAGTAGGTTGAGCACTTGAGCATGAGCGTGTGTGTTGCGTCATGTGCTGTGTGCCGCATGGGTGCGTGAGTGTTGCGTGCGTCCATGTGTAGGTGTGAGTGTTGCATGTTGCGTGCATGCATGCATGGGGCTTACTCCCTCCCATTGACATGTTCATATTTCAAGCTTCCTATGTTCCCTCCATATGGTGATACTCCCTCTGTTCCCAAATACGGAGTAAAATCCTCCCACTGTTCCCAAATATGGAGTATTTGTCTTTCTAGAGATTTCAACAAGTGACTACATACGGAGTAAAATGAGTGAAGTGAGTGTAGAGGCATAGGGATAATGTAGAAAGGAAGTCTTCGCAATCCATTATTCCCCATCTCGGTCAGAGAGAACTATTCAACTAGTCTTCGCAGTGAAGTGACAATACATGCTACAGCAAATGGGACACTTAATTAATAAGCTGAACTAGCGTGTTGGTGTTACTAAATCAGCCTTACCCAGTACGGCCGTCATGTTTGCCAGTAGAGCACGCTTCTGTCCTCCATTAACCGACATATGGGCTCTCTTGTGGTAGACCCACATGTCATCGGTGTAACTATTTACACACCGAAGGACGGTATATCCTGGTAGTAGTAGTAGAATTGAGATTTAATGCACTTTCTTCCCCGTCTTCCACTCTTCTTCCTCCTCTCTTCCCCATCGTCGACCGCACACCATTTCCCCCCGCCCGTGCTATCTTCCTTGGTAGCTCGCGCGTACCATATCCCCCCGCTCACTACTCGGCCACACGAGGAGAAGCTTCTTCGCTCGCCCGCCCGAATCCACTTCCCCGCTGGCTCGCAGGCACCGAAAACCCCAATGGCAGAACTGACTGACACGCAGAGCTGCGATTGGAATTCCCTCCCCGATGTTCTCTTGGAGCAGATCTGTAATCGTATGGACCTACTCAGCACCATCCGTCTGGCCGCATGCTCGGTGTCTTTGTACCGTCTACTCGTCTGCAACCGGCCGGCTCTTTTTAAGACACCATGCTTGCTGTTGCCCGATACTCGCAGGTGGCCAGACACCAACTTGACGATCCTACGGAGGTTGCCGTGGCGCCCCTCGACATGCTACCACTACCCGTCCACCTGTCCTTCATGCACGGCCACTACTGGGCGGGCATGAAGGCCAACTGGATCATCCTCATCCACTAATCCGGTAGTCCATGGCGTCTCGTGGATATCTACACCCAGCGAGAGATCACCCTTCCATCTTTGGATACCGCCGCCATCGAGCCTCGCGGCCCGCCGGACACTCCTGCCTACTATGCACGAGACGCATCGAGCTTTTGGCTCGACCTCTGTTTGCTGAAGGTTGTAATCTGCGAAGTGCCCACACCATTAGAAGACTACATGGATTACAAGCTCATTGCCGTGTTCAACATGGGATTAGTCTATCTGGAATCCGGTCGCCATACATGGTTATGGCTCATCGTCGATCCTCTTTACCCAACACTTCTGTCTGATGCTATAGTGCACGATGGCATCGTTTATGCGGTCGATGCACAGATTGGCTGCCTATACTGGTGGAATCTATCGTCGTGTAATTGTTCTATCTCATCTCATCTTTACCTTAAGAATACCACTGCCTGTTCATTGTTACAAATTTAGAATATATAGTATGTCTATAACCACATCATTGCTATATGTTCCTCTCATTTCCTAGATTTTTATGACCACACATGTTATTGTTAGAGTTGATATGAGAACAATTGGCATCTAATTATTGTTAGAATAGATATTATGAGTATAACCTCATGATTGCTATATGTTACTCTCATTTCCAGGATTTTTATAACAACACATGTTATTGCTTAGAGTTGATATGATAACTGTAGTATGTGCTATGGTAGAATATGAGTAGGCTCTGTCATATCTGTTTTCCTCTCATTGTGACATGATGTTTGAACCATGATATATTGCTAGAATATGAAAGCCATTAGCTTCTTTTTTTAACTTGGGGTATGATTATGACCACGGCATGCAATTCTCTGTCTATGATATGTGTCACTGTTATAATAATCTTAATTCCACACATACTCTGAACATGATTGTTTATTTTTTTCCTTTTGGTCTCCAATTTGAATTGTTGCAGCAGACGAAAATGCGCTCGCCTTCATGATTCCAGGACCTGGAATCATACCAGCCGATGGGTGGTGGTTTATCGTTCGTTCAGCTGACGGTGGTCATTTGATGCTCATTTGCACGTACCAAATTGACCAAACCATTTCATCAAACCACATGCAGTACAATGCCTGGGGCGTTCGTGACATTGATGGCTATGGCTGCTTCCTGTTCGAGCAAGATCCCAGCTCTGTTGGGCCAGGCGTATTCAACTGGAGGCGGGTTTACAGTCTCTGCAATCACTCCATGTTCCTCGGGCTCAATTATCCGATCATCCAACCAATCATTGATCATATCACCAGCGATGATTACCGTGCTATGCAACTTCCATTCGCCAGGGGGGACTGTGTTTACACATCATACCATGGGTTTCATGAATCACCATATCCAGAGATTCGTCGACATAGCTTGTTGCCAGATAATCTTCAGTGTGTGAAAGGCATCAAGCTTCCATGCGATGGATGGCTTTTGCAAACCCGACATGCGGCGATGTGGCTCATGCCAATAGCAAATATGCACAACTTGATTCGTACTAATATGTAGACTAGGCCATGTATTCTGCTGCTGTAGCACGACCCTCTTTTGTTGGATATTATGTACTGTTGTCAGTTTGAAGCACTCCTCTGGTTTGAAGGATAGATACCTTTCTGGGATCAAGTGCATCCTAACTCACATGCGCAGGATGTACTGATAATGATGATGGAGATGCTGTGCAGTATATATATATATATATATATATATATATATATATATATATATATATATATATATATATATCTCACTTGGGCTTCAAGTGCGTACTTGTTAGTTAAACCTATGGTTAAAATGTGACACTAAATACGACTAGTAAGTAGTACAGTAGCAGTACTAGTATACGTCGGTCAAATTATTCATCATGTCCGCACATTGAATTGACGTGACAACACGCTGCACGTGAGGTGACACAAGAATCCCGGCGGCGTGTTCGGGTATTCTGGGCTTCAGATTTGGAGTAACACTTATCTGTCGAAATCTTTCATCATTCACTTAAAACAGTCGATTGATCATACATTGAGTACCATATAACTGGAATTAACCCATGCAAGTCGAAGAAGGATTGGCCGGTGTTGCCGGCTGGTGTCATGTTCAATCCCACGGATCAGGAGCTGATCAAGCACCTTGAGGCCAAAGTGAGTGCTGACAGCGCGAGATCTCACCCTCTCATCGATTTGTTCATACCAACCATCGACAGCGAGCATGGCATATGCTACACCCATCCTGAGAAACTTCCAGGTAAGACACCGGTCGGCCGTCTACTTGCACAAACATATTCCTTTGTTTGTAGCTCTATTTTTCTTTTTAGACGCAAACCTGGTGAAGCAATTACTATTTGACAGTTAATAAAAAGTGAAACAAGTGACTGCAACATGCCAAAGATGTTATGAAAATGCCAACTACGTACACTAAAACCTGTATTCGACACACTGCAGGTATCACACTGAGTGGCCTAAGCAAGCATTTCTTCCAGCGCAATTCCAGGGCATTCAAAAGGGGCACGTGGGCGCATCGCAAGATACAGTCGGAGTGCGGCATGCACGCGATGTGGCACAACACCGGCAATACCTTGTCGGTGATGGTCAACGGCCGGCAGACGGGCAGCAAAAAGGTTTTGGTGCTGCACACCAACAAGAACTTTGACCAGCAGAGGACCAACTGGGTGATGCACCAGTACCACCTCGGGGACCTGGAGCAAGAGAAGGAGAGGGAGCTGGTCCTCTGCAAGATTTTCTACCAGACAAACACTAGGGCCATGAGTAAAAATATTATAAGTTAGTTTGGTATTGGTACTTGTACTACCTTGTCGTCCGCAAGTTGGTATTGTTGTTAACGATCTTTTGGTATGAACCTGGCATTTGCTTCCAACCATCATGCCGAGGGTCGACGTGGATATAAAACTGAATCATTTGTTTCGAAACGAATTTTCAGGCACCTGATTTTTATTTGATGGGTAGCATAAGCACCTGCCGTTCGAATTCCCAGTTCTCCAATTTTTTCGAAACAAGTGCATGCTCTTATTATCACGATGAAAAAACAATATCCCTGCTGCATCCCACTCATCAGTCTGTACTTGCAGAATTCTCTTGTTTATTGAGCACGTATATTGTTTTTTAGGTCGAGCAAGTTTCAACTGGGCTGTAGACTGCCCAGGTTTGGTTTTGTTTTTAACAGGCCCAGCCCATGACGACAACGGGGCACAAAGATCCAGCAAGTATCTACTGGCCTCTGGCCCGCCAGCGTTAGTTATATTTTGTCTTACAACATCCGCAGGCAGTTTTTTTACTGAATCAAACACACAGCCCAGTTCTATTTTCCTCTTGAAACGCATGTCCTACATCCGTTTTCTAATCTCTACCTATAGTTTTACTAGTTCATATACACGTATCATTATATTGAAAATACATAAAATTCCCTTTTCATATTTACATCCTTATTTTTGTTGTTGTTTTCCCTCCCAGCGCTGATTTTTTTACCACTGGTTTTCCCTTAAACCAACTCAATTGTCCCACGTCTTATTTGCTTACAAAAACAAAACGATTTTTTTGGCAAATCAATAAGTTCTTTAAAAAATGTTTATCATTTCGGGATTACAAAATTTCGGACTCCGCCGAAATATGCAAAATAAGGTTGAACTTTTTGACCGTGGTCCTGGGCAGAAAATGGGCTGTAATAAATTACTTAAGAATTAGCAAATGGGCTGCAAATTATTAAAAAATAGCAAATGGGCACTATGTTGTCTGCCACAGATTTGGAGGCTGACTTGTGGGCCTACTAAGTGCATCCGTACACAAGGTTTATCAAAAAAGAAACTTAGTCAACAATCGACTCTACCAGCGTCAGACCATTAGATGTCAATCTAACGGCAATCGTGCTTCTTCAGTCTCTGATCTTCCTGCCCCAGCCGCCCAAACCAGCGCCGTCGGAACCGCCTGCTCCCGCCTCCCGTGGCCGGCTGTGCTACCGGGCAGGCCTCACGACCCCATCATATACTCGCATCCCTGGCCTGTCTATCCCTCTATTCACCCACACCTCCTGTTATTTTCCGGCGATGGCAGCCGAACCAGTCAACCCTCGTACTCTCCATTGTGTGGGTAGCCACTGCCGTGTCTTCCCCGGCTCCGTGTCGTTCCCTTCATAGGCCTCGCCGTCGTCCACCGCCCTGGTGCTCTCGGTGCGGCGTGGTCAACGTGGTCAACGAACGACATCCATCGGAAGTGGACTGTACGTGGAGAGGCTGACAGCTGGATCCACAGCCGCACACAAGGAAATGCCTCCTTATTACGTGCAAAATAATGATTCCTGCACCTGACATCTGGGACCCGCCGGAAGGTCCTATGTATTTCGTGAAAAAAACGTTCCCTCCGCTGACAGGTCGGACCCACCAACTATATCTTCGCACGCAAGGAAGTGCCTCCTTATTGCGCACAAAAAATTGAATACCCCCCTGCCAGCTGGGACCCACCATAGTGGGAGGCTGACTTGTGCACCTACTAACTTGACGGGGACGGAGGGCTTTGTCAACTTAGTCAATATGAACGATTCTAGCTCTAGTGACCATACGATGTCCATCCAACGGCCTTAGTGCTTCTTCAACCTCTGGTCTTCTTGCTCTAGCCGCCCAAAGCAGCGCCGGTCGTGCCGCCTGCTCCTGCCTCCCGTGGCCTGCTGTGCTGTCGCGGAGGCCTCACCGCCCCCATACTACTCCCACCGCTGGCCAGGCCATCCCTCCACTCACCCACACCCCCTGTTATTCTGCGACGACGTCAGCCTCACACCGCAGCCGAACCAGTGAACCCTCGTACTCCTCTCCACGTGGGCATCCACTGCCGCGTCTTCCCCGGCTCCACGTCGTCCCCTTCCTAGGCCTCGCCGTCGTCCACCGCCTTGGTGCTCTCGGCGCGGCGTGGTCAATGTGTTCAACGACCGACTTCCATCGGAAGAGTACTATACGTGGAGAGGCTGACAGCTGGGCCCATGGCCGCAGCTGGGTCCACGACCACAGCCCAGTTTTTTTGTGATTTGCCAAGTAAGTCACTTTGTCAGGCCTGTTGGGCTGCAAATCTTTCAAGAGGAGGAGAGCTTCATTCGGCTGGCTGAGAAAATGGCCTATCAGTAATGAGAAATGGGGTGTACATTTTTAAAACACATCAAACCGGCAATTAGTTTCAAATTTCTTTTTTTTCATTTTGAGATTTTAAATTGCATTGATTTTTATGCGTGGACAATTTTTTGGATTTTATATTGATGTACATTTATTTTTAAAATTAGTTTGAAAGTTACTCGAATCGGGATTAAAAACAGTTCGGACCGCATCGAAATAAGAAATAATGGCAGATGGGCTGTATGATGTTTTCCACATATTTGAGGCTTGCCTAAAAAAAGGTTGATGCACAAGCAGTGACTTTTGGATGTCCATCCAACGGCCGTGGTGCTTCTTCAATCTCTGCTCTTCCTACTCCAGCCGCTCAAACAAGCGCCGGCGGGACTGCCTGCTCTCTCCTCCCCATGGCCGGCTGTGCTACCGCGCAGGCCTCACCGCCCCACCGTACTCCCATCGCTGGCCTAGCCATCCCTCTACTCACCCACACCTGCTGTTATTCTCCGGCGACGGCAGACGAACCAGTAAACCCTCGTACAGTCATACTCCCCTCCGCGTGGGAAACAACTGCTGTGTCTTCCCTGCCTCCGTGTCATTCCCTTCCTAGGCCTCGTCGTCGTCCACTGCCCTGGTGCTCTCGGCGCGGCCTGGTCAACGTGGTCAACGACCGACATGCATCTGAAGTGAACTATATGTGGAGAGGCTGACAGCTAGGTCCACGGCCGCACGCAAGGAAATGCCTCCTTATTACGTGAAAGGGCCTCTCTATTTCGTGAAAAATATATGCAAAATAATGATTCCTCCACCTGACATCTGGGACCCACCGAAAGGGCCTCTGTATTTCGTGAAAAAAACATTACCGCCGCTGACAGCTTGGACCCACCAGCTATATCTTCGCACGCAATTAAGAGCCTCCTTATTACGCACAAAAAAATGAATACTCCCCCTGCTAGCTGGGACCCAGTATAGTGGCAGGCTGACTTGTGGGCCTACTGATACGTCTCCAACGTATCTATAATTTTTGATTGTTCCATGCTATATTATATTCTGTTTTGGACATTAATGGGCTTTATTATACACTTTATATTATTTTTGGGACTAACCTATTAACCGGAGGCCCAGCCCAGAATTGTTGTTTTTTGCCTATTGCAGAATTTCGCAGAAAAAGAATATCAAACGGAGTCCAAACGGAATGAAACCTTTGGGAACATGATTTTCGAAACGAACGTGATCCAGAGGACTTGGACCCTACGTCAAGACATCAATATAAACCATAGACGTCAAGACATCAATATAAACCATAGATAAGTTGGCCCAATATAAACGAACGTGATTTTTGACAGATTCTGTTTTTCGTGTGTTGTTTGCTTATTTTGATGAATCTATGGCTAGTAAAATAGTTTATAAACCATAGATAAGTTGGAATACAGTAGGTTTAACACCAATATAAATAAAGAATGAGTTCATTGCAGTACCTTGAAGTGGTGTTTTATTTTCTTTCGCTAACGGAGCTCACGAGATTTTCTGCTGAGTTTTGTGGTGTGAAGTTTTCAAGTTTTGGGTGAAAGATTTGATGGATTATGGAACAAGGAGTGGCAAGAGCCTAAGCTGGGGGATGCCCATGGCACCCCAAGATAATCCAAGGACACCAAAAAGCCAAAGCTTGGGGATGTCCCGAAAGGCATCCCCTCTTTCGTCTACTTCCATCGGTAACTTTACTTGGAGCTATATTTTTATTCACCACATGATATGTGTTTTGCTTGGAGCATCTTGTATGATTTGAGTCTTTGATTTTTAGTTTACCACAATCATCTTTTCTGTACACACCTTTTGAGAGAGACACACATGATTCGGAATTTATTAGAATACTCTACGCGCTTCACTTAAATCTTTTGAGCTATATAGTTTTTGCTCTAGTGCTTCACTTATATCTTTTAGAGCATGGCGGTGGTTTTGTTTTATAGAAACTATTATTCTCTCATGCTTCACTTATATTATTTTGAGAGTCTTAAACAGCATGGTAATTTGCTTAAATTGAGAAATTAATCCTAATATGTTAGGTATTCAAGACTAGTAAAAATCTCTCTTATGAGTGTGTTGAATGCTAAGAGAAGTTTGATGCTTGATGATTGTTTTGAGATATGGAGGTAGTGATATTAAAGTTGTGCTAGTTGAGTAGTTGTGAATTTGAGAAATACTTGTGTTGAAGGTTGCAAGTCCCGTAGCATGCACGTATGGTAAACGTTATGTAACAAATTTGAAACATGAGGTGTTCTTTGATTGTCCTCCTTATGAGTGGCGGTCGGGGACGAGCGATGGTCTTTTCCTACCAATCTATCCCCCTAGGAGCATGCGCGTAGTGCTTGGTTTTTGATGACTTGTAGATTTTTGCAATAAGTATGTGAGTTCTTTATGACTAATGTTGAGTCCATGGATTATACGCACTCTTACCCTTCCATCATTGCTAGCCTCTTCGGTACCGTGCATTGCCCTTTCTCACATTGAGAGTTGGTGCAAACTTCGCCGGTGCATCCAAACCCCGTGATATGATACGCTCTTTCACACATAAACCTCCTTATATCTTCCTCAAAACAGCCACCATACCTACCTATTATGGCATTTCCATAGCCATTCCGAGATATATTGCCATGCAACTTTCCACCGTTCCGTTTATCATGACACGTTCATCATTCTCATATTGCTTTGCATGATCATGTAGTTGACATCGTATTTTTGGCAAAGCCACCGTTCATAATTTTCATACATGTCACTCTTGATTCATTGCTATCCCGGTATACCGCCGGAGGCATTCATATAGAGTCATACTTTGTTCTAGTGTCGATTTGTAATCATTGAGTTGTAAATAAATAGAAGTGTGATGATCATCATTCATAGAGCATTGTCCCAATTAAAAAAAAGAGAAAGGCCCAAAAAAGAAGGCCCAAAAAAATATAAATAAAAAAAGGGACGATGCTACTATCCTTTTTTCCACACTTGTGCTTCAAAGTAGCACCATGTTCTTCATGATAGAGAGTCTCTTGTTTTGTCACTTTCATATACTAGTGGGAATTTTTCATTATAGAACTTGGCTTGTATATTCCAACAATGGGCTTCCTCAAATGCCCTAGGTCTTCGTGAGCAAGCAAGTTGGATGCACACCCACTTAGTTTATTTTGTTGAGCTTTCATGCATTTATAGCTCTAGTGCATCCGTTGCATGGCAATCCCTACTCCTTGCATTAACATCAATCGATGGGCATCTCCATAGCTCATTGATTAGCCGCATTGATGTGAGACTTTCTCCTTTTTTGTCTTCTCCACATAACCCCCATCATCATATTCTATTCCACCCATAGTGCTATAGCCATGGCTCACGCTCATGTATTGCGTGAAGGTTGAAAAAGTTTGAGATTACTAAAGTATGAAACAATTGCTTGGCTTGTCATCGGGGTTGTGCATGATGAGAGCATTCTTGTGTGACGAAAATGGAGCATGACTAAACTATATGATTTTGTAGGGATAAACTTTCTTTGGCCATGTTATTTTGAGAGGACATAATTGCTTAGTTAGTATGCTTGAAGTATTATTACTTTTATGTCAATATTAAACCTTTATCTTGAATCTTTCGGATCTGAATATTCATACCACAATTAGGAGAATTACATTGAAATTATGCCAAGTAGCATTCCACATCAAAAATTCTGTTTTTATCATTTACCTACTCGAGGACGAGCAGGAATTAAGCTTGGGGATGCTTGATACGTCTCCAACGTATCTATAATTTTTTATTGTTCCATGCTATATTATATTCTGTTTTGGACATTAATGGGCTTTATTATACACTTTTATATTATTTTTGGGACTAACCTATTAACCGGAGGCCCAGCCCAGAATAGCTGTTTTTTGCCTATTTCAGAGTTTCCCAGAAAAAGAATATCAAACGGAGTCCAAACGGAATGAAACCTTCGGGAACGTGATTTTTGGAACGAACGTGATCCAGAGGACTTGGACCCTACGTCAAGACATCAACCAGGAGGGCACGAGGTAGGGGAGCGCGCCTACCCCCCTGGGCGCGCCCTCCACCCTCATGGGCCCCACATTGCTCCACCGACGTACTTCTTTCTCCTATATATACCTACGTACCCCCAAACTACCAGATACGGAGCCAAAAACCTAATTCCACCGCCGCAACTTTCTGTACCCGTGAGATCCCATCTTGGGGCCTTTTCTGGAGCTCCACCGGAGGGGGCATCGATCACGGAGGGCTTCTACATCAACACCATGTCCTCTCCGATGATGTGTGAGTAGTTTACCTCAGACCTTTGGGTCCATAGTTATTAGCTAGGTGGCTTCTTCTCTCTTTTTGGATCTCAATACAATGTTCTGCCCCTCTCTCGTGGAGATCTATTTGATGTAATCTTCTTTTGCGGTGTGTTTGTTGAGACCGATGAATTGTGGGTTTATGATCAAGTTTATCTATGAACAATATTTGAATCTTCTCTGAATTCTTTTATGTATGATTGGTTATCTTTGCAAGTCTCTTCGAATTATCAGTTTGGTTTGGCCTACTAGATTGATCTTTCTTGCAATGGGACAAGTGCTTAGCTTTGGGTTCAATCTTGCGGTGTCCTTTCCCAGTGACAGTAGGGGCAGCAAGGCACGTATTGTATTGTTCCCATCAAGGATAACAAGATGGGGTTTATATCATATTGCATGAGTTTATCCCTCTATATCATGTCATCTTACTTAAAGCGTTACTCTGTTCTTATGAACTTAATACTCTAGATGCATGCTGGATAGCGGTCGATGTGTGGAGTAATAGTAGTAGATGCAGGCAGGAGTCGGTCTACTTGTCTCGGACGTGATGCCTATATACATGATCATACCTTGATATTCTCATAACTATGCTCAATTCTGTCAATTGCTCAACAGTAATTTGTTCACCCACCGTAATACTTATGCTCTTGAGAGAAGCCACTAATAAACCTATGGCCCCCGGGTCTATTTTCCATCATATTAATCTTCCAACACTTAGCTATTTTTCATTGCGTTTTATTTTACTTTGCATCTTTATCATAAAAATACCAAAAATATTATCTTATCATATCTATCAGATCTCACTCCCGTAAGTGACCGTGAAGGGATTGACAACCCCTTTATTGTGTTGGTTGCGAGGATTTATTTGTTTGTGTAGGTGCGAGGGACTCGTGCGTGGCCTCCTACTGGATTGATACCTTGGTTATGAAAAACTGAGGGAAATACTTATGCTACTTTGCTGCATCACCCTTTCCTCTTCAAGGGAAAACCAACGCAGTGCTCAAGAGGTAGCACCTACTAAGTTGACGGGGACGGAGGGCTTTTTCAACTTAGTCAATATGCACGATTCTAGCTCCAGTGACCGTACGATGTCCATCCAACGGCCGTAGTGCTTCTTCAACCTCTGGTCTTCTTGCTCCAGCCGCCCAAACCAGCGCCGGTCGTGCCTCGTGCTCCTGCCTCCCGTGGTCGGCTGCGATGCGGCGGATGCCTCACCGCCCCCTACTACTCCCACCGTTGGCCAGGCCATCCCTCTACTCACCCACACCCCTTGTTATTCTGCGGCGACTGTTCATTCAGCCTCCACCGCGCGCTACTCCACCGGCTACTGTTCAACCAGCCGTCTCCACGGGCTCCTGTTCAACCACCCCTCCATGGGCTACTGTTCATCTAGCCCTCCACCGTCTACTGTTCATCCAGCCCTCCACGGGATGGTCCTGTTCATCTAGCCCTCCACGGGGTCCTGTTCATCCAGCCCCAACCGTCTCGATCGATCGGGGACCTGTTCATCCAGAGGCAACACCACGGGGTCCTATTCATCCACCCCCACCGGG
Source organism: Triticum aestivum (assembly GCF_018294505.1). Lineage (NCBI taxonomy): Eukaryota > Viridiplantae > Streptophyta > Magnoliopsida > Poales > Poaceae > Triticum > Triticum aestivum. The sequence goes on along the minus strand of NC_057796.1, from coordinate 138,497,750 downwards.
AACTGTTCATCCAAACCCCCCAGCAACGCTCGCTGTTCATCCAGAGGCAGCATCGATCGGCTTCAGTTAGCAGTAGTAGTGAAGGAATCGCTCGATCGGGTTCAGTTAACAGCCATCGATCGATCGCTCGGGTTCAGTAACACGTAGCCTGCAGTGCAATCGCTCGGGTTCAGTTAGAGCCCAACGCCTCGCTCGGGTTCAGTTAGAGCCCAACGCCTCGCACCCACGCGCGTGCGTGTACGAGAGAAACGCGCATCGCTCGGCCCCGACCACCCACCGTAATCGGGAACACCCCGATATTTTCCTCGCCCTCGCTTCTACCACGGTTTTTTCCATCATGGTCGGCCCAAAGAATGTCATGCAGCTGCGTCTCCGGCCCACCCAGGATGAAAAGCCCATTTTCTGTCATGATTTTTTGTCATAGAAGTAGGACCCCACCACATCTATGATGATACTAGGTTTTTTCACAATTATCGTCATTGAAGTGTCATAAGTATGACAGAAAAAAATTCGTTTGGCCCAAAATGTCACGGATGTGTCTTTTTTTTGTAGTGTTCGCAGACATCATCTAAGAAACTCAGGGCGGCCTGGGTATGGAGATCGGTGGGTAAGTTGCACGGGCAAATTGGCGGATATTGACAATGGAGGCCTTGCGGCGGCGGCGGCGGGGACCTTGCTAGGGTTTCTATCGAGGGAGGGGGTGTGTGTGTGCGCACGCCCGAGGAGGTTTTGGTGTGTGTGTGTGTGTGTGGAGGGGCGGGGGGTGTTTGAGGAAATGACACGGGTACTGAAAATTTTACTACGCGGGAGTCAAACGCGGGAGTGAAATGCGGGGGCTATTGAAAATTTTGATGATAGTGCATCGCACACGGTCCGAAGATAACAACCATGTGTTATGAAACAGAAAAACCCTCGAGGAGGGTAGATATTTTCTAGGGATGCAGGCGGGATTGGGAACAAGAAACATCGCACACGTTCTGGAGATAACAACCGTGTGTTACGAAACAGAAAAACCCTCGAGGTAGGTAGATATTTTCTAGGGAGGCATGCATGATTGGGAACAAGAAACATCACACACGGTCCGAAGATAACAACCGCGTGTTACGAAACAGAAAAACCCTCGAGGTGGGCAGATATTTTTGAGAGGGGGAGCCTCGTGGAGCGCAATGTACTGTGCGGATGTGTGCGTGACAGGGGCACCGGCATGGCACACGGTTAGTTTGAGTGATCTGTGTCTGTTGTGTCATCTGACTTGTCTAATGTTCATAAATTTGGCGAAAAATGGCGCGGAGAGGGTCAGAACATGAACACACTTGCATGTGGACCAAATTTATGTATGAAAAGGGTGGTTTGATTTTCAAATACCAAATGCAACTTCGATGTGGCACCTATCTCGCAAAGTGCACGGTATTGCTTGCCCCCACCCCCCTCGCGTCGGCACGAAGGGAATCCTAAGCCATGAATGCATGCCCCCTCCCCCCCAACCGAGGTTCACCTAGCAAAGTGCGAAGTAGGTAGCAGCTCCCCTCCTCCCTCATGTCGGCACGAAGGGAATCCTAAGCT